>NC_067245.2:71596716-71896934 GCF_019359855.2 Lolium perenne
TTATGTGTTTTAATTAAGTAGGGTTGATTAGCTAGCTAGGGTTAGTTACATATATATGGTTTAGGGTTAATGCATGGCACATTTAATTTAATTAGAGGACCGCGAGGCACCCCCTGGCCTGCTCGATGCACGTACAATTAAGTGTCGTTGGCCTATACACATAGGGTTTAATTAGGGTTTTAGGGGTAAGCTAGGGTTTAGGGTTAATTAGGGTTAGGGTTTAGGGTCTAGGGTTTAGGGTCTAGGGTTTAGGTGTAGGATAACGTTGCATAGAAAACAAAAATTTTCCTACCGCGAACACGCAATCCAAGCCAAGATGCAATCTAGAAGACGGTAGCAACGAGGGGGTATCGAGTCTCACCCTTGAAGAGATTCCAAAGCCTACAAGAGGAGGCTCTTGTTGCTGCGGTAGACGTTCACTTGCCGCTTGCAAAAGCGCGTAGAAGATCTTGATCACGATCGGTTCCGGCGCCACGAACGGGCAGCACCTCCGTACTCGGTCACACGTTCGGTTGTTGATGAAGACGACGTCCTCCTCCCCGTTCCAGCGGGCAGCGGAAGTAGTAGCTCCTCTTGAATCCGACAGCACGACGGCGTGGTGTCGGTGGCGGTGAAGAAGTCCGGCGGAGCTTCGCTAAGCTATGCGGGCAATATGGAGGAGAGGAGCTTGGCTAGGGTTTGGGAGGGGTGGCCGGCCACTCTATGGGGGGCGGCCAGCTTGTGGTCTTGGGGTGGCCGGCCCCCTCCCTTGGCCCCTCATTATATAGGTGGATCCCAAGTGTTGGTGTCCAAGTCTTCGAATAAGACCCGAAACCAAAACCTTCCATAAGAGGTGAAACCTAGCCCAACTAGGACTCCCACCCAAAGGGTGGGATTTCCACCTCCCATGTGGGGGGGTGGCCGGCCCCCTATGGTGGAGTCCACTTGGGACTCCACCCCATCTAGGGCTGGCCGGCCATGGTGGTGGAGTCCCATGTGGACTCCACCTTCCTTGGTGGTTTCTTCCGGACTTTTCTAGAACCTTCTAGAACCTTCCATAGAACCTTCCGCGACATTTTATTTCACATAAAATGACATCCTATATATGAATCTTATTCTCCGGACCATTCCGGAACTCCTCGTGATGTCCGGGATCTCATCCGGGACTCCGAACAAATATTCGAACTCCATTCCATATTCAAGTGCTACCATTTCAACATCCAACTTTAAGTGTGTCACCCTACGGTTCGAGAACTATGCGGACATGGTTGAGTACTCACTCCGACCAATAACCAATAGCGGGATCTGGAGATCCATAATGGCTCCCACATATTCAACGATGACTTTAGTGATCGAATGAACCATTCACATATATTACCAATTCCCTTTGTCTCGCGATATTTTACTTGTCCGAGGTTTGATCTTCAGTATCACTCTATACCTTGTTCAACCTCGTCTCCTGACAAGTACTCTTTACTCGTACCGTGGTATGTGGTCTCTTATGAACTCATTCATATGCTTGCAAGACATTAGACGACATTCCACCGAGAGGGCCACTGGTATATCTATCCGTCATCGGGATGGACAAATCCCACTGTTGATCCATATGCCTCAACTCATACTTTCCGGATACTTAATCCCACCTTTATAGCCACCCATTTACGCAGTGGTGTTTGGTGTAATCAAAGTACCTTTCCGGTATAAGTGATTTACATGATCTCATGGTCATAAGGACTAGGTAACTATGTATCGAAAGCTTATAGCAAATAACTTAATGACGAGATCTTATGCTACGCTTAATTGGGTGTGTCCATTACATCATTCACACAATGACATAACCTTGTTATTAATAACATCCAATGTTCATGATTATGAAACTAATCATCCATTAATCAACAAGCTAGTTTAAGAGGCATACTAGGGACTTCTTGTTTGTTTACATATCACACATGTACTAATGTTTCGGTTAATACAATTCTAGCATGATATATAAACATTTATCATAAACATAAAGATATAAATAATAACCACTTTATTATTGCCTCTAGGGCATATCTCCTTCAGTCTCCCACTTGCACTAGAGTCAATAATCTAGATTACATTGTAATATACCTAACACCCATGGCATTACGGTGTTGGTCATGCTTTGCCCTAGGGAGAGCTTTAGTCAACGGATCTGCTACATTCAGATCAGTGTGTACTTTGCAAATCTTTACTTCTCCATCTTCGATGTACTCGCGAATCGAGTGGTAACGCAGCTTGATATGCTTTAGCCTCTTGTGTGACCTTGGCTCTTGTGCATTGGCGATGGCACCCATGTTATCACAGTAAATGATTAATGGGTCCAATGCACTAGGAACCACACCGAGCTCTACAATGAACCTCTTCATCCATACCGCTTACGATGAAGCCTCCGAAGCCGCTATGTACTCGATTCTCGTTGAAGACTTCACCACCGTGCACCGTTTCGAGCTTGCCCAGCTTATCGCAGCACCATTCAATATAAACACGTACCTGCATTGTGACTTAGAGTCATCGGGATCGGTGTTCCAACTTGCATCGGTGTAACCGTTTACAACGAGCTCTTGGTCACCTCCATAACAAAGAAACATATCCTTAGTTCTTTTCAAGTACTTTAGGATATTCTTGACCGCTGTCCAGTGTTCCATCCCTGGATCACTTTGATATCTGCTAGTCAAACTAACAGCATGTGCTATATCCGGTCTAGTACATAGCATGGCATACATGATAGATCCTACTGCCGAGGCATAGGGGATGTTACTCATCCTTTCTCTTTCTTCTGCCGTAGCCGGTCCTTGAGTTTTACTCAATACCTTGCACAGTAACATAGGTAAGAACCCTTTCTTACTTTCGTCCATTCTAAACTTCTTTAGAATCTTGTCCAGATATGTACTGGTGATAGCCCTATTAGGCGTCTTGATCTATCTCTATAAATCTTGATGCCTAATATATATGATGCTTCACCAAGGTCTTTCATTGAAAAACTATTATTCAAATAACCCTTAACACTGCTTAATAGTTCTATATCATTCCCGATCAATAATATGTCATCTACATATAATATCAGGAATGCTACAGAGCTCCCACTCACTTTCTTGTAAATACAGGCCTCTCCATGACCTTTGTATAAACCCGAAGTCTTTGATCACCTTATCAAAGCGTCGGTTCCAACTTCTTGATGCTTGCTTCAGTCCATAGATTGAACGCTGAAGTTTGCATACTTTGTCAGCATTTTTAGGATCGACAAAACCTTTGGGTTGTACCATATACAACTCTTCCTCAATGTCTCCATTAAGGAACGCCGTTTTGACATCCATCTGCCAAATCTCATAATCGAAAAATGCAGCTATTGCTAACAAAATCCTCACAGATTTTAGCTTCGCTACAGGTGAGAAAGTCTCATCGTAGTCAACTCCTTGAATTTGTCGGAAACCCTTTGCGACAAGTCGAGCTTTATAGACAGTAATATTACCATCAGCATCTGTTTTTCACTTGAAGATCCATTTATTCTCGACAGCCTTTCGGCTATCAGGTAAGTCTACCAAAGTCCATACTTTGTTATCATACATGGATCCCATTTAGGATTTCATGGCTTCTTGCCATTTGTTGGAATCTGGGCTCATCATCGCTTCTTCATACGTCGCAGGGTCCTCATCATTGTTATCTACAATCATGACATTTAGACAAGGATCATACCAATCAGGAGTGGCACGTTCCCTTGTCGATCTGCGAGGTTCAGTAGTTTCCTCGTTCAAAGTTTCATGATCATTATCATTTGCTTCCTCTGTTGCCGGTGTAGGCGGTACAGGTACAACTTCCGGTACTGCGCTACTCTGATCAACGAGTATAGATTCATCAATCTCATTGAGTTCTACTTTTCTTCCAGTCACTTCTTTAGTGAGAAATTCTTTCTCAAGAAAGGTTCCGTTCTTAGCAACAAAGATTTTGCCTTCGGATTTGTGATAGAAAGTGTACCCTATAGTTTCCTTAGGGTATCCTATGAAGACGCATTTCTCCGCTTTGGGTTCTAGCTTGTCCGGTTGTAACTTCTTTACATAGGCTTCGCAACCCCAAACTTTCAGGAACGACAGCTTTAGGTTTCTTGTTAAACCATAATTCATACGGTGTCGTTCCTACGGATTTTGATGGTGCTCTATTTAAAGTGAATGCGGCTGTCTCTAATGCATAACTCCAAAATGATAACGGCAAATCAGTAAGAGACATCATAGAACGAACCATATCTAAGAGAGTTCGATTACGACATTCGGACACACCGTTACGTTGAGGTGTTCCCGGCGGTGTCAATTGTGAAAGTATTCTGCATTTCTTTAAATGCATGCCAAACTCATAACTCAGATATTCACCTCCACGATCAGATCGTAGAAATTTGATCTTCTTGTTACGTTGATTTTCTACTTCACTTTGAAATTCCTTAAACTTCTCGAAAGTTTCGGATTTATGTTTCATGAAATAGATATACCCATATCTACTCAGATCATCTGTGAAGGTTAGAACATAACGATAACCACCGCGCGATGCTACGCTCATTGGTCCACACACATCGGTATGTATGATTTCCAATAAGTCAAGAGCTCGCTCCATCATACTGAGTAAAATGGAGTCTTTGTCATTTTTCCCATTAGACATGCTTCGCATCTATCAAGTGACTCAAAATCAAGTGATTCAAGTAATCCATCAGTATGGAGTTTCTTCATGCGTTTCACTCCAATATGACCAAGACGACAGTGCCACATATAAGTAGAATTATCATTAAGTTTAATTCGCTTCGCATCAATGTTATGTATATGCGTATCACTACTATCGAGATCTAACAGAAATAAGCCATTCTTTTGTGGTGCTCGACCATAAAAGATATTATTCATAAAAATAGAACAACCATTATTCTCAGACTTGAATGAATAACCGTCTTGCATTAAACAAGATCCAGATATAATGTTCATGCTCAACGCAGGTACATAATAGCAATTATTTAGGCTTAAAACTAATCCCGAAGGTAGATGTAGAGGAAGTGTGCCGACTGCGATCACATTGACCTTGGATCCGTTTCCAACGCGCATCGTCACTTCATCTTTCAGCGCTTGTCGTTTATTCTTTAGTTCTGTTTCGAGTTACAAATATGAGCAACCGAACCAGTATCAAATACCCAGTACTAGAACGAGAACCGTGAAATGAACATCTATAACATGTATATCAGATATACCTTATTTCTTCTTCTTGACAAGGCCGCTCTTCAGATCAGCCCGATACTTGGAGCAATTACGCTTCCAGTGTCCCTTCTCCTGGCAGTAATAGCACTCAGCATCAGGCTTAGGGCCATTCTTAGGTTTCATAGGAGGCGTGGCAGCTTTCTTGCCACCCTTCTTGAATTTTCCCTTAGACTTGCCCTGTTTCTTGAAACTGGTGGTCTTGTTGACCATCAACACTTGGTGCTCTTTCTTGATCTCAATCTCAGCAGCTTTTAGCATGCCAAAGAGTTCAGGTAACTCCTTGTTCATGTTCTCGCATATTGTAGTTCATCACAAAGTTCTTGTAACTTGGTGGCGGTGATTGAAGGACATGATTAATCCTCATGCATTAGGAATCACTATTCCCAAGTCACTGAAGTTTCTTCGCATGCCCGGTCATGGCGAGCATGTGCTCACTAACGGAGCTGCCTTCTTCCATCATACAGCTGAAGAAATGTTTCGATGCTTCATAACATTCCACTGCCGCATGAGTCTCGAATATAGCTTTCAGCTCATTCATCAACTCATGAGGATCATGGTGCTCAAAACGTTTTTGAAGATCGGATTCCATCACAGGATGGCACACTGAACTTGAGAGTACCGAAGTTTTCCGAGTTGCGTAAACAGCTTTTACTTCATCGGATTCATCTTCTGCGGGAGGGTCACCTAGCGGTGCATCAAGCACAAATTGCAGATTTCCGCCGAGAGGAAGATCCTCACATGACGGAACAGTCGGTGAAGTTGCTACCGTTGCTCTTAAGTTTCTCTTTCTCTAGGAACTGATTAAAATTGATTGGGGACGCCATCTCTTCAACATATATTTGCAATAGTTTAGACTAAGTTTATGACAAATTGAGTTCAAATTTTAATTCAACATAATTAAAAACCTAAGTGAACTCCCACTCAAAACAATATCCCTCGCATTGTCTTAGTGATCACACGAACCAAATCCACCGCACCTAAACCCGATCATCACGAGAAAAGGTGTGATTTCAATGGCGAACACTCAAAGTGTTCATCATATCAACCATATGATTCATGCTCTACCTTTCGGTATCACGTGTTCCGAGACCATGTCTGTACATGCTAGGCTCGTCAAGGCCACCTTAGTATCCGCATGTGCAAAACTGTCTTGCACCCATCATATGTACTTATTGAATCTATCACACCCGATCATCACGAGGTGCTTCGAAACGACAAGACTTGGTAACGGTGCTACTAAGGATGAACACTTTATTATCTTGAGATTTTAGTGAGGGATCATCTTATAATGCTACCGTCGCGATCTAAGCAAAATAAGATGCATAAAAAGGATTAACATCACATGCGCTTCATATGTGATATGATATGGCCCTTTTGTTCTTGCGCCTTTGATCTTCATCTCCAAAGCACGGATATGATCTCCATCATCTTCGGGCATGATCTCCATCATCGTCGGCGTAGCGTCAAGGTCAATGGCGCTGTCTTCATGATTGTCCTCCATGTAGCAACTATTACAACTACTTTGAAATACTACTCAACATGAAATTTAAAGACAACCATAAGGCTCCTGCCGGTTGCCACAATACAATAATGATCATCTCATACATATTCATCATCATATTATGGCCATATCACATCACCAAACCCTGCAAAAACAAGTTAGACGTCTCTAATTTGGTTTGCATATTTTACGTGGTTTAGGGTTTTCGATAGAGATCTAATCTACCTACGAACATGAACCACAACGTTGATACTAATGTTTTCAATAGAAGAGTAAATTGAATCTTCACTATAGTAGGAGAGACAGACACCCGCAAAGCCTCTTATGCAATACAAGTTGCATGTCGAACGAGGAACAAGTCTCATGAACGCGGTCATGTAAAGTTAGTCCGAGCCGCTTCATCCCACTATGCCACAAAGATGCAAAGTACTCAAACTAAAGATAACAAGAGCATCAACACCCACAAACCATTGTGTTCTACTCGTGCAACCATCTATGCATAGACACGGCTCTGATACCACTTTGTAGGATAACGTTGCAGAGAAAACAAAAATTTTCCTACCGCGAACACGCAATCCAAGCCAAGATGCAATCTAGAAGACGGTAGCAACGAGGGGTATCGAGTCTCACCCTTGAAGAGATTCCAAAGCCTACAAGAGGAGGCTCTTGTTGCTGCGGTAGACGTTCACTTGCCGCTTGCAAAAGCGCGTAGAAGATCTTGATCACGATCAGTTCCGGCGCCACGAACGGGCAGCACCTCCGTACTCGGTCACACGTTCGGTTGTTGATGAAGACGACGTCCTCCTCCCCGTTCCAGCGGGCAGCGGAAGTAGTAGCTCCTCTTGAATCCGACAGCACGACGGCGTGGTGTCGGTGGCGGTGAAGAAGTCCGGCGGAGCTTCGCTAAGCTATGCGGGCAATATGGAGGAGAGGAGCTTGGCTAGGGTTTGGGAGGGTGGCCGGCCACTCTATGGGGGGCGGCCAGCTTGTGGTCTTGGGGTGGCCGGCCCCCTCCCTTGGCCCCTCATTATATAGGTGGATCCCAAGTGTTGGTGTCCAAGTCTTCGAATAAGACCCGAAACCAAAACCTTCCATAAGAGGTGAAACCTAGCCCAACTAGGACTCCCACCCAAAGGGTGGGATTTCCACCTCCCATGTGGGGGGGTGGCCGGCCCCCTATGGTGGAGTCCACTTGGGACTCCACCCCATCTAGGGCTGGCCGGCCATGGTGGTGGAGTCCCATGTGGACTCCACCTTCCTTGGTGGTTTCTTCCGGACTTTTCTAGAACCTTCTAGAACCTTCCATAGAACCTTCCGCGACATTTTATTTCACATAAAATGACATCCTATATATGAATCTTATTCTCCGGACCATTCCGGAACTCCTCGTGATGTCCGGGATCTCATCCGGGACTCCGAACAAATATTCGAACTCCATTCCATATTCAAGTGCTACCATTTCAACATCCAACTTTAAGTGTGTCACCCTACGGTTCGAGAACTATGCGGACATGGTTGAGTACTCACTCCGACCAATAACCAATAGCGGGATCTGGAGATCCATAATGGCTCCCACATATTCAACGATGACTTTAGTGATCGAATGAACCATTCACATATATTACCAATTCCCTTTGTCTCGCGATATTTTACTTGTCCGAGGTTTGATCTTCAGTATCACTCTATACCTTGTTCAACCTCGTCTCCTGACAAGTACTCTTTACTCGTACCGTGGTATGTGGTCTCTTATGAACTCATTCATATGCTTGCAAGACATTAGACGACATTCCACCGAGAGGGCCCAGAGTATATCTATCCGTCATCGGGATGGACAAATCCCACTGTTGATCCATATGCCTCAACTCATACTTTCCGGATACTTAATCCCACCTTTATAGCCACCCATTTACGCAGTGGTGTTTGGTGTAATCAAAGTACCTTTCCGGTATAAGTGATTTACATGATCTCATGGTCATAAGGACTAGGTAACTATGTATCGAAAGCTTATAGCAAATAACTTAATGACGAGATCTTATGCTACGCTTAATTGGGTGTGTCCATTACATCATTCACACAATGACATAACCTTGTTATTAATAACATCCAATGTTCATGATTATGAAACTAATCATCCATTAATCAACAAGCTAGTATAAGAGGCATACTAGGGACTTCTTGTTTGTTTACATATCACACATGTACTAATGTTTCGGTTAATACAATTCTAGCATGATATATAAACATTTATCATAAACATAAAGATATAAATAATAACCACTTTATTATTGCCTCTAGGGCATATCTCCTTCATTAGGGTCTAGGGTTTAGGGTTTAGGGTTAGCTAGTGTTTAGGGTTAGGGTTAGGGTTTAGGGTTTAGGGTTTAGTGTTTAGGGTGTTTAGGGTTTAGGGATTAGCTAGGGATTATTAGGGATTAGGGATTTAAGGTTTTAGGGGTTGTTTAAGGTTTAGGGATCATCGATCGAGTGCGCACACACATTATTAGAGGCACCCGCGCGCGCCTTTACGCATAAAGTGCATGCGTATATATGTGTGTTTTTTGGGCCACCAACGATATATAGATGATCGAGAGAGAGAGATCGAGATTGAAATCCCCAAGAATATATATGTTCAAATATACATTAAAATATATGCACGAATGCATTGTAGGCCATGCATGCACACTGATTATATATATATTATGAGGCAACTTAATCAAATGTGTTTTCATTCGAGAGAACTTGTCAAAATTCAAGTTAATTAATTTATCACGATAATTATATAATTAATTAATGAATCTCAGGGATATGTTATACAACATGATCGATATAGGCCATGTATATTTTAATTGGCGTCAATCTACGGTTTGCTAGCTAGCTAGCTGCTATATATAGAGCATGTTTTTATTAGATCGGGTTATATCTAGTATAGTTTAGGGTTATGTGTTTTAATTAAGTAGGGTTGATTAGCTAGGGTTAGTTACATATATATGGTTTAGGGTTAATGCATGGCGCATTTAATTAATTTAATTAATTAAGTGTCGTTGGCCTATACATAGGGTTTAATTAGGGTTTAGGGTTAGCTAGGGCAGATGGTTAGGGTTAGGGTTAGGGTTAGGGTTTAGGGTCTAGGGTCTAGGTTTTAGTGTTTAGGGTGTTTAGGGTTTAGGGATTAGGGATTAGGGATTTAGGGTTTTAGGGTTGTTTAAGGTTTAGGGATCATCGATCGAGTGCGCACACACATTATTAGATCGAGCACCCGCGCCTTTACGCATAAAGTGCATGCGTATATATGTGTGTTTTTTGGGCCACCAACGATATATAGATGATCGAGAGAGAGATTGAAATCCCCAAGAATATGTTCAAATATACATTAAAATATATGCACGAATGCATTGTAGGCCATGCATGCACACTAATTATATATATATATATTATGAGGCAACTTAATCAAATGTGTTTTCATTCGAGAGAACTTGTCAAAATTCAAGTTAATTAATTTATCACGATAATTATATAATTAATTAATGAATCTCAGGGATATGTTATACAACATGATCGATATATAGGCCATGTATATTTTAATTGGTGTTAATCTACGGTTTGCTAGCTAGCTGCTACATATAGAGCATGTTTTTATTAGATCTCGGGTTATAGCTAGCTAGTATAGTTTAGGGTTATGTGTTTTAATTAAGTAGGAGGGTTGATTAGCTAGCTAGGGTTAGTTACATATATATGGTTTAGGGTTAATGCATGGCACATTTAATTTAATTAGAGGACCGCGAGGCACCCCCTGGCCTGCTCGATGCACGTACAATTAAGTGTCGTTGGCCTATACATAGGGTTTAATTAGGGTTTTAGGGGTAAGCTAGGGTTTAGGGTTAATTAGGGTTAGGGTTTAGGGTCTAGGGTTTAGGGTCTAGGGTTTAGGGTTTAGGGTTAGCTAGGGTTTAGGTTTAGGGTTAGGGTTAGGGTTAGGGTTTAGGGTTTAGGGTTTAGTGTTTAGGGTGTTTAGGTTTTAGGGATTAGCTAGGGATTATTAGGGATTAGGGATTTAAGGTTTTAGGGGTTGTTTAAGGTTTAGGGATCATCGATCGAGTGCGCACAGACATTATTAGAGGCACCCGCGCGCGCCTTTACGCATAAAGTGCATGCGTATATATGTGTGTTTTTTGGGCCACCAACGATATATAGATGATCGAGAGAGAGAGATCGAGATTGAAATCCCCAAGAATATATATGTTCAAATATACATTAAAATATATGCACGAATGCATTGTAGGCCATGCATGCACACTGATTATATATATATTATGAGGCAACTTAATCAAATGTGTTTTCATTCGAGAGAACTTGTCAAAATTCAAGTTAATTAATTTATCACGATAATTATATAATTAATTAATGAATCTCAGGGATATGTTATACAACATGATCGATATAGGCCATGTATATTTTAATTGGCGTCAATCTACGGTTTGCTAGCTGCTATATATAGAGCTAGCATGTTTTTATTAGATCGGGTTATATCTAGTATAGCTTAGGGTTATGTGTTTTAATTAAGTAGGGTTGATTAGCTAGGGTTATTTACATATATATGGTTTAGGGTTAATGCATGGCGCATTTAATTAATTTAATTAGAGGACCGCGAGGCACCCCCGGGCCTTCTCGATGCTCGTACAATTAAGTGTCGTTGGCCTATACATAGGGTTTAATTAGGGTTTAGGGTTAGCTAGGGCAGATGGTTAGGGTTAGGGTTAGGGTTTAGGGTCTAGGGTCTAGGGTTTAGTGTTTAGGGTGTTTAGGGTTTAGGGATTAGGGATTAGGGATTTAGGGTTTTAGGGTTATTTAAGGCTTAGGGATCATCGATCGAGTGCGCACACACATTATTAGATCGAGGCACCCGCGCCTTTACGCATAAAGTGCATGCGTATATATGTGTGTTTTTTGGGCCACCAACGATATATAGATGATCGAGAGAGAGATTGAAATCCCCAAGAATATGTTCAAATATACATTAAAATATATGCACGAATGCATTGTAGGCTATGCATGCACACTAATTATATATATATTATGAGGCAACTTAATCAAATGTGTTTTCATTCGAGAGAGCTTGTCAAAATTCAAGTTAATTAATTTATCACGATAATTATATAATTAATTAATGAATCTGAGGGATATGTTATACAACATGATCGATATAGGCCATGTATATTTTAATTGGTGTTAATCTACGGTTTGCTAGCTAGCTGCTATATATAGAGCATGTTTTTATTAGATCGGGTTATAGCTAGCTAGTATAGTTTAGGGTTATGTGTTTTAATTAAGTAGGGTTGATTAGCTAGGGTTAGTTACATATATATGGTTTAGGGTTAATGCATGGCACATTTAATTTAATTAGAGGACCGCGAGGCACCCACGGCTTTGCTCGATGCACAATTAAAGTGTCGTTGGCCTATACATAGGGTTTAATTAGGGTTTAGGGTTAGCTAGGGTTTAGGGTTAGGGTTAGGGTTAGGGTTAGGGTTTAGGGTCTAGGGTTTAGGGTTTAGTGTTTAGGGTGTTTAGGTTTAGGGATTAGGGATTAGAGATTTAAGGTTTTAGGGTTTTTTAAGGTTTAGGGTTCATCGATCGAGTGCGCACACACATTATTAGAGGCACCCGCGCCTTTACGCATAAATTGCATGCATATATATGTGTGTTTTTTTGGCCACCAACGATATATAGATGATCGAGAGAGAGATTGAAATCCCCAAGAATATGTTCAAATATACATTAAAATATATGCACGAATGCATGGTAGGCCATGCATGCACACTAATTATATATATATTATGAGGCAACTTAATCAAATGTGTTTTCATTCGAGAGAACTTGTCAAAATTAGAGTTAATTAATTTATCACGATAATTATATAATTAATTAATGAATCTCAGGGATATGTTATACAACATGATCGATATAGGCCATGTATATATTAATTGGTGTTAATCTAAGGTTTGCTAGCTAGCTGCTATATATAGAGCATGTTTTTATTAGATCGGGTTATAGCTAGTATACTTTAGGGTTATGTGTTTTCATTAAGTAGGGTTGATTAGCTATGGCTAGTTACATATATATGGTTTAGGGTTAATGCATGGCACATTTAATTTAATTAGAGGACCGCGAGGCACCCTGGCCGCTTTGATGCACAATGAAGTGTCGTTGGCCTATATATAGGGTTTAATTAGGGTTTAGGGTTTAGGGTATAGGGTTTAGTGTTTAGGGTGTTTAGGGTTTAGGGATTAGGGATTAGGGTTTCAGGGTTGTATAAGGTTTAGGGATCATCGATCGAGTGCGCACACACATTATTAGAGGCACCCGCGCCTATGCGCATAAAGTGCATGTGTATAGTTTAGGGTTATTTGTTTTAATTAAGTTGGGTTTGATCAGCTAGGGTTAGTTACATATATATGGTTTAGGGTTAATGCATGGCACATTACATATAGTTTAAATCTCAAGAATGTTTATACATGATAGGCCATATGTGCAAAGGATTTTTTTTCCCTGTGAACTTGTCAAAATTCAAGTTTATCAGTGCCAATGGAAACTAGTCAAAAAAATTACATAGAGGACCAAAAGTACTAGACAATAACTAATAGAACCTGCAACTTTACAAAAAGGACCCCAAAACATATAGAAGAAAATCAATCGAGTCCTTCTCGACCGCACATCAGATCTCTGCTCCGCATCCTTTCCAAAGAACTCCGTCGCCGGGGATGCACCACTTGGGACGGTGTCGCGGTAGTCGCCAGGACGAAGGAGAAGAAGGGCCTCAGCAACGGCATATTGGCTCTGAGAAGGGCCGCTGAAAGGCCAAGATGTGCACGGGCAAGACGGATGACGCCGTCGTATGCCCCGAGCTTGTGAACTTTAGCAGCTTGACTTCCCCATTGACCAGATCTAAAGCACTGACCAAAGCAAGCCTCACCGTTAGCGCCATCACATTGATGGCACCAGATCGGGTTTGGCCGGTAAGATCCGCCAGATTCACCATAGGCCAGATCTGAAGCCGATGACGAGATCCCCGACTCCATTGCGCCATTCTGCTCATGGGAAACACTGGATCTAAGCTTACAACAACACTAACTCCCTCGGATCCAAATTAGCTGACTCAACTTTGCTTATCTAAATATGGATGTATCCACACATGTTTTTACTCTAGATACATACACGTCTAAGGAAAGTTGAATCAATTAATTTAGTTCGGAGGGTGTACAATATACAGAGAGAAGTCGGCCTCGTCTCCGGCCAGCGAGGCCGCCGGAGAGAAGGGGGAGAGGAGCCGGGGGAGTGGGAGAGACTCGAGAGAGAAAGAGAAGAGGAAGAAATGAGAGCTCCCTGGGGAAGAACATTATTTTTTGTCGTTCTGCTCGTAGCTTGAAACTGAAAATTTCGGCCGCGCGCCAAATCATCCCGCCGCATCCATTCGAAAATCCCGTGACCAGTTTTACCCTTTTAACCTTGGTCCGGAAGCTACAACCCACCTACCATGGAGGGCTCATTCGGTAACAATGAAATATCTTGCCTAGATCCCGAACCCTCCCCACAGGCCCACACCCACCCACCAACCATTCGCCCCATTAGCTCAAAAATACTCTCACACGCCAAAGCTCTGACTCTCTACAAGACTAGATCTGCTTCGCCGCCGGCATACTCCTCCACGGTGTAGCCTTGATCGTGTTGGCTGTCCACCCACCTGATCCGCTCCCCCGCCGCCCTCGTCACCGACGGATCTGCTTCACCGCCGACCTCGCCACCGACGGATCTGCTTCACCGCCGACCTCGCCACCGACGGATCTGCTTCACCGCCGACCTCGCCACCGACTACCTCGGCGCAGCGGCTGTATCAACTTCACCGAATCCCTTGCCAGCCAACCAGATCTGTTTCACTAACGCCCGCTTCTACTGAAACAGGGTCGATTCATCGTCTCCCGCGTTCGCCGCCGCTGGAATGCAAGTTGCCGCCCCCGTCCACCCCGCCGCAGCTTGGTTAGTACGCTGGCCCGTTAGATCGCGGCGTTTCTTTAGCCATGTTTTGTGTAGTTATTTGCAGATCTCATATGCCGTTAACTTTCTTGATGTGTTGCTTCGCATGAAGTTTGTTTAAATATTGTACAGTACAAAAGCATTATCCGGTCGCTACCATCCTGTTCATTCTATCGACACTGTGCATCCACATATTTATAGCCTTATACCCATTCATCTGCTGCCTACTGTTTTTGTACTGCATGCTATTGTCGCACTGCTTTTATAGTCATGCTATGGGCATTTCCAATCTGCTTGTTCTTATACCACGTCATTAGCTCACCGCTAGCTGCTAGCTGTTTTCTCGTGTATACGCTATTCTCACACTTCGCTTTTATAATCATGCTATGTGCATTTCCAATCTGCTTGCTCTTATACCTCGTCTTTAGCTTATATAGTTATTGCTTTGCGTGCATGTCCGGTCTTTGTATTATCGTAGACTGACTTGTCAATGTTATTTTTCCTAGGGATTGATCATGCGAACCACTTATTAGAACATCCAACATTAACAGCTGGGACGCTAGGGAAGGTTGGAATCTGAGTTCTTGGTTGGTAATTTTGGCGCTTTACTTCCGTTATTATCTATAACCTATATGCATTGTTCCTTATGCAAGAGATTAACACTTGCAACCCTGCCATAGCAATGCCATTCATGCTTTACTATGTTTACGCCTATTTGATATGCTTGTCTTGGAGAAGCTGCGAAGGTGATTTGAACACGACATTTGGTCATTCTTAATGCCGGTTTACTTTATGTGGAAAACCTTGGCATTACCCTACTCTAAATCTGAATGTCTGAAATTCGTATCTCATGCAAAGCAACATCTAGTTGGTTTTAATCGATATCGGTAAATATTGGCTTATTCATTTGGCAGCTCAAGTTTTTTGTTATTTGAAACCAGCTGACTTGGTCTTAAATGTGATATCTAAACACAGATTAAGGACAATGGAGCAGAGGATTAGCATTTCACTTGATGGCTGAACTTAAAATGACAGGCATGTTGACCACGACTAGTGCACGCAAGAGAAGGACCTGCAATGAGCCAAGATGTGCTTAGTACATGCATCTTATCTTATCTTGTGCTTATTTCTGCTACATCTTTGTTATCCGATCTCTACATTGCGTAATACATATTTGAATAGTTAATTGTTGTAACTATGTTTGCAATGTTACCAGAATGCAGTTTTAATGAAGCAGTCATCATTAGAAGATAGTCGCCAAAAAAGGATCTGTAGCGACCCTGTGCAACATTATGATGTAAGTTTGTGCTTAGTACAAGTTCCATACATTGTCTTATTTATGCAACTTGTTATTATCTTATATCTACATTGCATAATAAATGATTGCATAGTTCATCGTTTAACTCTTTTTGCATTATTATCAGAATGCGCTTGTGATGAAGCAATCTTCATTAGAAGTGAGGCCCACAAAAAGTTCTGATATTTCTTCGATGCATCTTCTCATAGCCGTCAACCTAGACCATTGCTTTCATCAAACAAGAAATATCTCAAGGCTGTACTTTATAAAAGACATGGTATTGCTGCTTTAAGATCATGTAGGCGATATGTTGACACAGAGTACACCAGCTTCAATCAAGGCGATTGCCAAATCTCAACGTGTTATTGATGATGCTAATAGAAGTCCTCAATGATTCTATGTAATTTTTTTGTTTGGGCACATTAAGTGCCTTGTAATTTTCCTACCTGTTTTATTTGTGTATGTAATTGTGTGTATCATTGATATCAGATTTTAGGCTCATGAAATGTAATGCAAGTTGACTAGTCAAACAAGTAGGGCACTACAACAGATTGGGCCGGCCCACTTACAGTAGTGTGGGACCCACTTTCATTTTGGGCCAGCCCACTTCTTTAGTAGGCCGACCCGGTTACACGATAGTGGGATCCACATGCTTATTGGGCCGGCCCAATATCTTGTTGGGCCAGCCTATTTGCTATATGGTGGTCCCACATGGTAAATGGGCCGGCCCTTTAACAGAAGGTGGGACCCACTGTGTTTTTGGCCCACCCACTATCTTGTTGGGCCGGCCCACTTGCTATATGGTGGACCCCACATACTAAATGGGCCGGCCTTTTAACTGGAAAGTGGGACCCATCTGTGTTTTTGGCCCGGCCCACTATCTTGTTGGGCCGGCCCACTTGCTATATGGTGGACCCCACATACTAAATGGGCGGCCTTTTAACAGGAAGGTGGGACCCACCTGTGCTTTTGGCCCGGCCCACTATCTTGTTGGGCCGGCCCACTTGATATATGGTGGACCCCACACACCAAATGGGCCGGCCCTTTAACAGGAAAGTGGGACCCACCTGTGTTTTTGGCCCGGCCCACTATCTTGTTGGGCCGGCCCACTTGCTATATGGTGGACCCCACATACTAAATGGGCCGACCCTTTAACCGGAAAGTGGGACCCACTGTGTTTTTGGCCCGCCCACTTGCTATATGGTGGACCCCACACACTAAATGGGACGCCCTTTTAACAGCAACTTGGGCCCCCCCGGGGGTTTTGGCCCGGCCCACTTGCTTCTTGGGCCGGCCCGATTCTTGTAAGGTGGACCCCACATGTTAAATGGGCCGGCCCATTTAAGTTTTGACCAGTCAACCTTAGAGGTTAGGCCCGGCCCACGTAACTAATGGACCAGCCCAGCTATATAGTTGACCGGTCAAACTATGTCAGCTGGCCCGGCCCGCTTAAGACGTGGCAGGCCTCGTGTGGGCCTACCATCTACCACGGGGTTTCAGCCGGTTAACGCCGTTAACTGCCAGTTAACGGCGTCTGCCACGTGTCAGTTTGCATGACGTCAGCAGTCAACGGGCTCCCGGAAACACTTGGGCAACGGTCCGATTTTCCGTGGCGGAAGGGCGCCCAAGCGCGACGGACCGAAAAAATCGTCGTAGGAATTTGCCTGACGCAGTTTCCACAACAGAACCCATATCGTCGGGTTAGGCCCATAGGCGACGAAAAATACCCCTTAGCGGACGATTTTGAGACGTTGTCTATCAGAAATTTTCTTGTAGTGAAATACATACTTCCCCTTCTTGTAATGCACATAGGATGTACTATTCCTTGTTTTGTTTATGTTTTCTCTATTTGTTTTGTTCTGCTAGGGCTATCCAGAAGAGAATGTTAGAGAGTTCGCAGGGCTATCCAGAAGAGCCGCTGAGGAGGTAAACACTGAATACAAAAGGAAGAAGAGGTTCATGAGAGAATTGAATCCTCAGTTCAAGGTACAACTCAGGATGTTGAGAGCCACTGAGTTCCAAGAGTTGGTGGATGCAGCCATCACTCTAGAAGATGATTTTAAACAGCTAGAAGAAGAGAAGAGGAAGAAGGCTAGATTTGAGCCCAAGAAGTTTATCAGTAACAAGCCCAACACTAGCTTGAGTTTCAAGCCGAGGTACAACAACTACAACAACAACCAAAAGAAGTTTCCAAGAGATCAGTATGTGGCACAGATCGTTTGTTGTATCTGTGGAATGAAGGGACATATCTCCAAGGACTGCAGGAGGCCCAAAGTGATTTGCTTTGGTTGTCGCCAGGAAGGGCACATTCTGAAAGATTGCCTCAATAGAAAGAATGGAGGTGTGTTATCGCCAGAATTTGACCGCATTGGAGTTGGGCCGTGATGAAGATGGGCTTGGAAGATTTACAACTAAGAGGAGTTTCTGAATCGGCCCTGGGGCTAGAATTTGGGCCATCATGCCCGTGTATCTGTAAATAATAGTAGTGTACGTGTCGGTTAGGATTAAGAAACAGAGTCTAGCTCGTACACGGTTGGGTTTATGCCCACGTTAGACAGTCTACGGTCTATAAATATGTATCTAGGGTTATTGAGAAAGGAGGACAATCACGTTCACAACAAACACAAACCAGGCGCATCGCCACCCCTTATTTCGAGGGTTTTTTCCGGGTAAGCATCATGCTGCCTAGATCGCATCTTGCGATCTAGGCAGTACACGTTTATTCGTTTACCTTGTGTTACTCGTGCTGAAGTGTTGTTGATGGCGAGTAGCACTATTTATCGTAGATGTCTTGGGGCTTGCATTGATGCTTTTCTTATGCATATTTGCTTGGCAATGCCGTCCCTCGATATCTAGCTATCCTTACACCTGAATAGGTGTAAGGACAGCACCTTCTTGTTCGTTACTTAGTAGATCTGATCTGTTATAGTTGCTCCTTGTCCCAAGGATTAGTTTAATATCTGCATGATTAGGCCTTATGCTGGGGTTGGACGATCCGGTAGTGCGTGAGGTGTTGTTTCACCGTTCCTATAAGGGATGTTCCGGGAATTGACTTAACGTTGGTTTTTAGGCCTCTTTTAGGGATAGTTTCCATCATCTTTCGTATCTGCTAGGCCCAACTACGCGTAGGATGTTCCGGTTATGCGGTGAAAACCCTAAACTGTCGTAGATTGGTTTAGCTTTGTTTTGATCAAGCAGGATCCCCATGTCATCGTAAATCCAACGTGAAACATGGGGCGATCGGCTCTTTGAGCCGATCCACAGGGCAACCTGAGAGCCGATCGGGCTCGTATTTAATGTTTACGTGTCTACCATGCAGGAGACTAGTCGAAGCAATCCAACACCTTCCTGATCAGGTATAGGTCAGGTGGCACGCCCTTGCAACCGCCAGGACGTGTGCTGGGACTTTGCGGGACGACGCGAGGCGCCAGGGCCCACTAAGCGGTCTTGGGAGTCTCCCGGCTCTTCGTGTTGCTTAACCACTGCTCGCCGGTGGGTTTTGGCAGGCAACACATTCTGGCACGCCCGGTGGGACACTTTCTACAACAACCACGTCAACATCGGCAGCCAAGATGTCGGACGAACTGATCAAGTACGAGGATCTACCTGCAGAGCATAAGAAGAAATACGATGAGCTCAAGGCCATCTTTGAAGCCGATCTCATCGGCTCTTTTGAGAAGACCCGTTCGCACGGCATCAGGTTCAAAGGATTCTCACCCGAAGACCCGTCAGCAAGGCATACGTTGTCTACAAGGTTGGAGGTGATCCTGGCGAATACCAATTCTTGTATGAGCCGCCCAAGAAGATCCCACATGGATACGTGTGCACATACGTGCCGGACTGCAACAACTGGACGCACGCGATCCAAACTTCAGCAGGAGGAATTGCCGGAGCAGGAGCTATTGTTACGACAGGAGGGATTGCTGGAGCAGCGGGGAGTTCGGGAACAGATGCTGAGAAACAAGCGTGGCTAACTAAATATGCCACTGCAACGAGTCATGAAAGCTCAACCCCTACAGCCCCTACTGTGGATCAGATCAGCGCAATCTTGAGAGATCAGTTCGGCATCCTGCCAAAGAAGAGAACAATCGGCTATTCCAAGCCATACCCTAATTAGTATGACCTAATCCCACTGCCACCTAAGTATCGGCTCCCTGACTTCACAAAATTCAGTGGATCAGAAGGGTCTAGCTCCATCGAGCACGTGAGCCGATACTTGGCACAGCTGGGCATGGTTTCAGCATCAGAACCCCTACGTGTGAGGTTCTTTGCCCAATCTCTCACGGGTCCAGCCTTTGGGTGGAACACCTCGCTACCCCCAAATTCAGTTCGGACATGGAAGCAGCTGGAAGAGCAGTTTCACATACAATATCATTCAGAAGCTACTGAAGCGGGCATTGCCGATCTGACGCAGGTTCGGCAAAGGCGAGGAGAGACGGTGTCTGAATACATTCAACGTTTCAGAACTGTCAAGAACCGATGTTATTCGGTTCATTTGTCTGAGAAAGAAGCAGTCGAGCTGGCCGTGGCAGGCCTCGCAGCGCCACTCAAGGATCTGACGTTCCAAGTGGAGTACAATTCGTTGGCGCACATGGTCCAGAGACTAACTTCGTATGAACAGTGCCACCCAGAATTGTACCAAGACAAGTTCAAGCGCACGGTAGGCCTGGTCGACGCTGAGGAGGATGAAGACCTTGCGGAAGATCAGGAAGTCGCCGTGGCTAAATGGACTCGGACAGCAGTTCCCGTGTCCTGCAAATGGGTGAAACAACCAGGGCCTCCAAAAGGGTTTGACTTTGATTTAAGCAAAACTGAGCAGATTTTTGATTTGCTGCTGAAGGAGAAACAGCTGAAGTTACTCGAAGGCCACAAAATTCCTACATCACAAGAGATGAACGGTAGGCCATACTGCAAATGGCATCACACATTCACCCACGCCACCAACGACTGCAAAGTGTTGCGCGCACAGATTCAAATGGCGATAGAGTCAGGCCGATTAATCTTCGGACAATTTGCCATGAAAGCAGACACACATCCGTTTCCTGGCGTCAACATGGTGGATCTCAGTCACTCCATAAGATGTGAGCCAGGTTTCTCTTTTGATGTCAACATGGCAGGGCTTGGTAACCGCCATGACAAGGATAAAGCAGAAAGCAGTCACTCCCGTGGCAAGGAGAAAAAGGAGGCCGATCCACGCGACCGGCCCCAACATGATAACAGACGGTACCTGACAGAAGAAGAAGTAAGAAGCGTGCGGTATCAACGACCACTCTCCGCGCACCTCCTTAACAAATATGAGCAGCAGTATGAACGACGTCGGCGCTATGACGTGGATGACGAAAGATATCGTCGGTCTGATGCAGATGACAGGAGGTATCGTCGATATGATAGAGACGATGAAGGGTACGAGCATCGCGCTAGAGGGAAGTTAAGAGAGCAAGAAGACTTGGATAGGCATTGGAACTGTCCTTTCTTTAAACACTGCTGGGACTCAGGAATGAGCCGATTGCCTACAATCGAGAACTGCCCAGAATGTAGACAGCAGAGGAAGGGAACAAATAAAGTTTCAGTGTTCAAGCGTCTAGGGCCTCTCCCACCTCAGAACAAACGAGCTGAGTCATCTCAAGATGAAGACTTTGAGGAGTCAGACGAAGAAGAAGATAGGTACCACCGGCCAAGGTGGTGCCCTGATGGACTCAGCCATTTTCAGAAGCGTAGGGTGCAACGGCTACGAAACCTGGAGGAAGCCGAGGCTCAGTACCTGTACACGTTGAGGAAGGCACGGCCCGATCTGGCCGTGAAAATTCAGCAAACATTGGAGACAGAGATGTGCCCGCCAAAGAAAGTGTGGCGCCCTAAACAGACAAAAGCCGATGCAGAGGCATCGGCTGATACAAACATGGTGTTCGTACTCCCGTCAGAGTTTTGTGCTCCAAAGGACGAGGAAGTATCGGTGGCTCAATTCAACTGTGGTCCACGGCCAGTGATCTTTGAGAAGCCACGAGAGAGGAGCTACAGGCATTTGAAAGCTCTATACCTAAAAGGTTATATCAACGGGTAGCCTGTCAGCAAGATGTTGGTTGACACGGGAGCGGCAGTCAACATAATGCCGTATTCCATGCTACGACGTTTGGGACACTCCAATGACGATCTGATCAAGACCAACGTCACGTTAAGCGATTTCAACGGCCAAGCATCAGAAGCAAAAGGTGTTCTGAATGTAGATCTGACCGTAGGCCGAAAAACCATACCTACCTCGTTCTTCATCATCGTCAGCAAAAGCAATTACGCTGTCCTGCTAGGAAGGGATTGGATTCACGCTAACTATTGCATCCCATCCACAATGCACCAATGCATCATACAGTGGGATGGAGATGAAGTGGAGGTTGTTCAGGCAGATGACTCAATCACGATCTCACTAGCTGCAATGAATATTTGGGATGCAGACGACCAAGAGCCGCTCTCTGGAATCAGTTTGGACGGCTGTGAGCGCATCGAAGCTTCAAAAAACGGGGTGAGGCTGGTCTTATCCACCGGCCTGACAGAGTAGCAAGATCCAAATCAGTAGGTGTACGTGGCAAGGCCGATCCCCGCGATCGGCCCCAAAAAATAAAAAGCACGAATCTCATCTCAAGCATGTCACGTAGCCATAGTAGAAGACCAAGAAGTCGTAGACCCTCATTGAGCATTGCGATGAAAAAGGAGGCCGATTCTAGCAATCGGCCATAATTATCCTCGACATGCATTTTGCCTGTGTTCAGCATTGATCTAGGAAAGGATGCCTGAAGAGCCGATATCTTCAATCCATTTGAAAAAATCGGCTCGGGGGGCACTTAAACGGATAAGATACGAGGTTATGAAGTATGAAGTGGCTGTCAATGGCCAGCAGCTCAAGATATATTCCTCAAAGATGATGGACATTGGAATACCGGGGCCGATGCATAAGTAGATCGTCCGGAAAAAATATAAATTTTAAGTTCAGCCGATGTACAGCCATCGACTCTAGAATAAAAAGCCGATGCACAGCCATCGACTCTAGAATTACAAGCACAAACTGCCACATACGCGGGCCCTACTTAAGGAAAGTTTCTAAGGCGCGGAGTGCACCAGCACGGACATGATCCACCTCTGCGATCTCGGCCTTGTCGTCTGATACGTGTCCGACGTATCGATAATTTCTTATGTTCCATGCCACATTATTGGTGTTATCTACATGTTTTATGCACACTTTATGTCATATTCGTGCATTTTCTGGAACTAACCTATTAACAAGATGCCGAAGTGCCAGTTCCTGTTTTCTGCTGTTTTTGGTTTCAGAAATCCTAGTAACGAAATATTCTCGGAATCGGACGAAATCAACGCCCAAGTTCCTATTTTCACCGGAAGCATCCAGAACACCCGGGAAGGACTAGAGGGGGGGCACTGGGCCCCCAGACCCTAGGCCGGCGCGGCCCAGGCCCTGGCCGCGCCGCCCTATGGTGTCGTTGCCCCTTCGACTCTCTGGCGCCGCCTCTTCGCCTATTTAAAGCCCCTGGATCGAAAACCCTGATACGTTCGACGAAAACCACAGAAACCTTCCAGAGCCGCCGCCATCGCGAGGCCAAGATCTGGGGGACAGGAGTCTCTGTTCCGACACGCTGCCGGAGCGGGGAAGTGCCCCTGGAAGGCTTCTCCATCGACACCGCTGCCATCTCCACCGCCATCTTCATCACCGCTGCTGCTCCCATGAGGAGGGAGTAGTTCTCCATCGAGGCTCGGGGCTGTACCGGTAGCTATGTGGTTAATCTCTCTCCTATGTACCTCAATACAATGATCTCATGAGCTGCTTTACATGATTGAGATTCATATGAGTTTTGTATCACTACTATCTATGTGCTACTCTAGCAAAGTTATTAAAGTAGTTCTATTCCTCCTGCACGTGTGTAAAGGTGACAGTGTGTGCACCGTGTTAGCACTTGGTTTATGCTATGATCATGATCTCTTGTAGATTGCGAAGTTAACTATTGCTATGATAATATTGATGTGATCTATTCCTCCTACATATGCATGAAGGTGACAGTGTGCATGCTATGTTAGTACTTGGTTTAGTCTATTGATCTATCTTACACTATAAGGTTACTAAAATATGAACAGTAATTGTGGAGCTTGTTAACTCCATCATTGAGGGTTCGTGTAATCCTACGCAATGTGTTCATCATCCAACAAGAGTGTAGAGTATGCATTTATCTATTCTGTTATGTGATCAATGTTGAGAGTGTCCACTAGTGAAAGTGTAATCCCTAGGCCTTGTTCCTAAATACTCCTGCGTTATTACTGCTTGTTTACTGTTTTACTGTGTTACTACTGCTGCAATACTACCACCATCGACTACACGCCAGCAAGCTATTTTCTGGCACCGTTGCTACTGCTCATATATATTCATACCACCTGTATTTCACTATCTCTTCGCCGAACTAGTGCACCTATTAGGTGTGTTGGGGACACAAGAGACTTCTTGCTTTGTGGTTGCAGGGTTGCATGAGAGGGATATCTTTGACCTCTTCCTCCCTGAGTTCGATAAACCTTGGGTGATCCACTTAAGGGAAAACTTGCTGCTGTTCTACAAACCTCTGCTCTTGGAGGCCCAACACTGTCTACAGGAAAGGAGGGGGAACATAGACATCAAGCTATTTTCTGGCGCCGTTGCCGGGGAGGAAAGGTAAAAGGTACTCACACTCCGGACCTCGGCTACCAAGCTATCTTCCGCTGTTGTAAGTACTCGAAGCTATTTCCTTTAGATCCTGCAATTGCATCTTTTTGTTTCTTGTTTACACTAGTTTGGCATAATGGACAAGAATGAGCTTCTATTGCTATTTCCTGATTTAAAACATGGATTGTTTGATGCGAAAATTAAAAAACCTATGGAATCTTATTTGCATGCTGGTAGTAATATTAGTATGAACGCTTTGAACACCATTGTTGATAATAATATAGAAAGTTCTAAGCTTGGGGAAGCTGGTTTGCATGATATTTTTAGTCCCCCAAGCATTGAGGAGAAAATTTTCTTTGATGATACTTTGCCTCCTATTTATGATGATTATAATGATAGTGGTCTTTTGGTGCCACCTACTATGGAGAGTAAATTTTGTTGTGATTATACTATGCCTCCTACACTTGATGAGAATAATAATGATAGCTACTTTGTTGAATTTGCACCCACTACAACTAATAAAATTGATTATGCTTATGTGGAGAGTAATAATTTTATGTATGAGACTCATGATAAGAATGCTTTATGTGATACTTATATTGTTGAGTTTGCTCATGATGCTACTGAAAGTTATTATGAGAGAGGAAAATATGGTTGTAGAAATTTTCATGTTACTAAAACACCTCTCTATGTGCTGAAATTTTTGAAGCTACACTTGTTTTATCTTCCTATGCTTGTTACTTTGCTCTTCATGAACTTGTTTATTTACAAGATTCCTTTACATAGGAAGCATGTTAGACTTAAATGTGTTTTGACTTTGCCTCTTGATGCTCTCTTTTGCCTCAAATACTATTTCTTGCGAGTGCATCATCAAAACTGCTGAGCCCATCTTAATGGCTATAAAGAAAAGAACTTCTTGGAAGATAACCCATGTGTTATTTTGCTACAGTACTTTGTTTTATATTTGTGTCTTGGAAGTTGTTTACTACTGTATCAACCTCTCCTTATCTTAGTTTTGTGTTTTGTTGTGCCAAGTGAAGCCTCTAATCGAAGGTTGATACTAGATTTGGATTTCTGCGCAGAAACAGATTTCTATCTGTCACGAATCTGGGCTGTTTTCTCTGTAGAAAAATCAGAAAAATATGCCAATTTACGTGCGTGTTCCTCAGATATGTACGCAACTTTCATTAGTTTTGAGTTTTCTGATCTGAGCAACGGAAGTATTTATTATAAATTCGTCTTTACGGACTGTTCTGTTTTGACAGATTCTGCCTTTTATTTCGCATTGCTTCTTTCGCTGTGTTGGGTGGATTTCTTTGTTCCATTACCTTCCAGTAGCTTTGAGCAATGTCCAGAAGTGTTAAGAATGATTGTGTCACCTCTGAACATGTGAGTTTTTGATTATGTACTAACCCCTCTAATGAAGTTTATGAGAAGTTTGGTGTGAAGGAAGTTTTCAAGGGTCAAGAGAGGAGGATGATATACTATGATCAAGAAGAGTGAAAAGTCTAAGCTTGGGGATGCCCCGGTGGTTCATCCCTGCATATATCAAGAAGACTCAAGCGTCTAAGCTTGGGGATGCCCAAGGCATCCCCTTCTTCATCGACAAATTATCAGGTTCCTTCTCTTGAAACTATATTTTTATTCGGTCACATCTTATGTGCTTTACTTGGAGCGTCTGTATGCTTTTATTTTTGTTTGTGTTTGAATAAATTGGATTACATCATGCTTGTGTGGGAGAGAGACACGCTCCGCTGGTTCGTATGAACACATGTGTTCTTAGCTCATAATATTCATGGCGAAGTTTTCTTCTTCGTTAAATTGTTATATGGTTGGAATTGGAAAATGATACATGTAGTAATTGCTATAAATGTCTTGGGTAATGTGATACTTGGCAATTATTGTGCTCATGTTTAAGCTCTTGCATCATATACTTTGCATCCATTAATGAAGAAATACATAGAGCATGCTAAAATTTGGTTTGCATATTTGGTCTCTCTAAGGTCTAGATAATTTCTAGTATTGAGTTTGAACAACAAGGAAGACGGTGTAGAGTTTTATAATGTTTTCAATATGTCTTTTATGTGAGTTTTGCTGCACCGGTTCATCCTTGTGTTTGTTTCAAATAAGCCTTGCTAGCCTAAACCTTGTATCGAGAGGGAATACTTCTCATGCATCCAAATCCTTGAGCCAAACAACACTATGCCATTTGTGTCCACCATACCTACCTACTACATGGTATTTCCTGCCATTCCAAAGTAAATTGCTTGAGTGCTACCTTTAAACAATTCAAAATTTATCACCTCTGATTTGTGTCAATGTTTTATAGCTCATGAGGAAGTATGTGGTGTTTATCTTTCAATCTTGTTGGGCAACTTTCACCAATGGACTAGTGGCTTCATCCGCTTATCCAATAATTTTGCAAAAAGAGCTGGCAATGGGATTCCCAGTCCCAAATTAATTAACAAAAATAGACACTCCTCCATGGTATGTGATTGTTGGACGGCACCCGAAGGATTCGGTTAGCCATGGCTTGTGTAAGCAAAGGTTGGGAGGAGTGTCATCATAATAAAACTAAAATAAAAAGGCACTCCTTCATGGTATGAGATTGTTGGCAGGCACCTGAGGATTCGGTTAGCCATGGTTTGTGAAAGAAAGGTTGGAAGGAGTGCCACCCAAAAATAAAATAAAATGGGAGCCGCTCTTTGAAGGTTTGTCTGGCAAGGGGGTTAGAGTGCCCACTACCATTCGTTGACAACAACATACACCTCTCAAAATTTTACTTTTATGCTCTCTATATGTTTTCAAAATCAAAGCTCTAGCACAAATATAGCAATCGATGCTTTTCCTCTATGGAGGACCATTCTTTTACTTTTATTGTTGAGTCAGTTCACCTATTTCTGTCCACCTCAAGAAGCAAACACTTGTGTGAACTGTGCATTGATTCCTACATACTTGCATATTGCACTTATTATATTACTCTATGTTGACAATTATCCATGAGATATACATGTTATAAGTTGAAAGCAACCGCTGAAACTTCATCTTCCTTTGTGTTGCTTCAATGCCCTTACTTTGAATTATTTCTTTATGAGTTAACTTTTATGCAAGACTTATTGATGCTTGTCTTGAAGTTCTATTCATGAAAAGTCTTTGTTATATGATTCACTTGTTTACTCATGTCATATACATTGTTTTGATCGCTGCATTCACTACATATGCTTTACAAATAGTATGATCAAGATTATGATGGCATGTCACTCCAGAAATTATCTGTGTTATCGTTTTACCTGCTCGGGACGAGCAGAACTAAGCTTGGGGATGCTGATATGTCTCCGACGTATCGATAATTTCTTATGTTCCATGCCACATTATTGATGTTATCTACATGTTTTATGCACACTTTATGTCATATTCGTGCATTTTCTGGAACTAACCTATTAACAAGATGCCGAAGTGCCAGTTCCTGTTTTCTGCTGTTTTTGGTTTCAGAAATCCTAGTAACGAAATATTCTCGGAATCGGACGAAATCAACGCCCAAGTTCCTATTTTCACCGGAAGCATCCGTAACACCCGGGAAGGACTAGAGGGGGCACTGGGCCCCTGGACCCTAGGCCGGCGCGCCCAGCCCCGGCCGCGCCACCCTATGGTGTCGTCGCCCTTCGACCCTCCTGCGCCGCCTCTTCGCCTATTTAAAGCCCCTGGATCGAAAACCCTGATACGTTCGACGAAAACCACAGAAACCTTCCAGAGCCGCCGCCATCGCGAGGCCAAGATCTGGGGGATAGGAGTCTCTGTTCCGGCATGCTGCCGGAGCGGGGAAGTGCCCCCGGAAGGCTTCTCCATCGACACCGCTGCCATCTCCACCGCCATCTTCATCACCGCTGCTGCTCCCATGAGGAGGGAGTAGTTCTCCATCGAGGCTCGGGGCTGTACCGGTAGCTATGTGGTTAATCTCTCTCCTATGTACCTCAATACAATGATCTCATGAGCTGCTTTACATGATTGAGATTCATATGAGTTTTGTATCACTACTATCTATGTGCTACTCTAGCAAAGTTATTAAAGTAGTTCTATTCCTCCTGCACGTGTGTAAAGGTGACAGTGTGTGCACCGTGTTAGTACTTGGTTTATGCTATGATCATGATCTCTTGTAGATTGCGAAGTTAACTATTGCTATGATAATATTGATGTGATCTATTCCTCCTACATATGCATGAAGGTGACAGTGTGCATGCTATGTTAGTACTTGGTTTAGTCTGTTGATCTATCTTACACTATAAGGTTACTAAAATATGAACAGTAATTGTGGAGCTTGTTAACTCCGGCATTGAGGGTTCGTGTAATCCTACGCAATGTGTTCATCATCCAACAAGAGTGTAGAGTATGTATTTATCTATTCTGTTATGTGATCAATGTTGAGAGTGTCCACTAGTGAAAGTGTAATCCCTAGGCCTTGTTCCTAAATACTGCTGCGTTATTACTGCTTGTTTACTGTTTTACTGTGTTACTACTGCTGCAATACTACCACCATCGACTACACGCCAGCAAGCTATTTTCTGGCACCGTTGCTACTGCTCATATATATTCATACCACCTGTATTTCACTATCTCTTCACCGAACTAGTGCACCTATTAGGTGTGTTGGGGACACAAGAGACTTCTTGCTTTGTGGTTGCAGGGTTGCATGAGAGGGATATCTTTGACCTCTTCCTCCCTGAGTTCGATAAACCTTGGGTGATCCACTTAAGGGAAAACTTGCTGCTGTTCTACAAACCTCTGCTCTTGGAGGCCCAACACTGTCTACAGGAAAGGAGGGGGAACGTAGACATCATCGTCATCATCCTTGCCTTTCACCAGTTGCTTGTTCAAGGCGCGTATCTCTGCCAAGTCAGTTTTCAGTTCAGCCTTGAGGCCTTCTGCTTCCCGTTGGGAGCGAGCAATGGAAGCTTCCTTGTCACAGATGAGCTCTTTGGTGACCCGCACCTGTTCTTCGAGATCCTTCAGCTCCTTTCGCAAGATCTCGAGCTCAGCAGTGCTGACGGAGGTGTCAGTCTCTGCATCCAAAGCTGCCTTTTTTTCGTTAAGCCGTTGACATCTGTCTGCAATATCGGCTTTCAGCGGGAGTTGGGTGTGGCGTAAGTCGATTCTCTGACGAGCCAACTGCACCCTTGACCTGAAGGCAGACAACGTCACGACTGGCCAGAGCTTCAACTGCAGCGTCACTGGGACGTGAGGCTGGATTTCTTCAAGAATGTTCTTCACCTCCTCAGAGTTTTCGACTAATGTCTCAATGGGTGAAGAAAGCAGAGCTTTGAGGCGTTGGAGTTGGTCAGCGATGATGCTTGGGCTCGGTTCATCACGTGCTGTGGAGTGGGCCGGCTTGATAGATTCAGGGTCGAACGACAGCAAGCCTGAGAGATCACAGCCCTGACAAACAACAAAAGCAGCATAAGTCTGCAGATCAGGGTGAGGGCAAGCCCAACAAAGGGAGCATACCTCTCCTATGACCATGGGAACAGCCGATGACGAAGCAATCGGCTGTGGCGTCTCTGCCTGGGGTTTGGCCAAGATGGCAACTTGGTCGATGTCACCTTTAGAGGTTGTTACCTCCAGAGTTGTGGAGGGCATCAGAATTTCCTCGACATCCCCACTGGAAGTTTCATCAGTCTGCAAAAAAGATGGTGAGCCGATCTGGGCAGCAAAGCACAAGAACTAAGCTAGGAGGAGTTGGAGAGCCGTTACATTTGAAGCTTCTTGGTTCGAGGAAGGGGTTTGCTGATCCTTCCGAGCCCTCTTGGTGCATTGACTCTTTGTGCGTAAGCTTCCTTGCCCTGTTTTGATGGGAGCTTGAAGGGCAGCAGGTTCAGGGGCTGACCTTTTCTTGGAAGCCGATGGTGGCACATCTGGCTATTTTTGCGTGGTGGTGCCCTCAGAGGTGCCCGAGCTTGAGCCTCGTCGGCTGGACTGCGTTTCCTCGCTGGTATTGTCTTCAGTGGAGGTCTGCAAGAGCAGGATTAATGGACACTGACATGCTATAAAAGCCTAGAAGGATGAATGGAACAAGATGGGGTATAGAACAGCTTACATATAAGCTTTCTGGAGCTGGCGCAGGGTTTTTGCCCTTCAAAGTTTTCCTGGCAGCTACTTTTCTCACTGTTGTTCTCGCCCTGACTGAGGCTCGGGGGGCAGCTGGCCCTGAAGAGTCTTTACTCTTGGGAGCCGATTTTATTGGAATCGGCTGGCTCTGCATCACAACCTTTTTAAAAGGTGGTGAGTTCTTGCAGAAGAGGACCACTGGAGCTGGTGGGAGGAATTTGAAGGGGGATCCATCATCATTGACAGGCTCTGGGCCATCTTGTTGCTGCAAAGAAACAGAGCAGGGTTATAAAGCATCACTAGAAACTATCGCACGGAAATTTGCGAGCAAGTGGTACCTGTTCTGCAGAAGTATCAACTTCAGCATCAAGTTGTTTCAGCAACGGTTCGAGGGCTCTCCTGAAGGCATGGGTCTTCCACATTGTCCACCAGATCTCAAAGTCATCAGTCGAAGAGATGAAGGATAGATTGTGAGGGATTGGGATGACTAGAGCATCAAAAAAGGAGTAACATCTTTGACTGGTGATAACATCAGGAAAGTCAGCCCTGCTCTCAGTTAGATGGTGGAGAAAGAGGTGAGGAGACACCTGTCCAAGACCGAATTGCTGGCCTACTACGACTGGCTGGTAAGATTCATAACCAGGTTTTATGATCCTGTTTGAGGTGCTCATGCCAACTGGGAGGAAGCAGGGATGGATCATGATGGAATATAACTGCTGAGTGCTGTCGTCATCGGCAAAGCTGTCTAACCTGAAGGAGACTGGGTTTTCAAAATTTTCAGACTCCTGATAAGGAAAGAAGAGAGGGTCATCCAGGCCCTGGTAAAAAGTTCTGAACCATCCTGATGCTTCCTTGGGGTTCAGTTTGCTGCCTGGAAGACTGTACAAGGCTTGGCCGTAGCTGGTACAGCGGATTGGCTTCCCGTTGGTGTTTGGAAAGGTGCAGGTAGCCAAAGGTGGAAAGTTAGGGATGTGGTTCTGGAAGTACAGTTGAGCCCATAACTGAATAAACCACCAGGGGCCTCCCGTTTTAACTGTCTTTTGGGAGAATAGTTTGACAGACATCAGTTGGAGGTATCGATAGAATTCTCCCAGAAACAACTTGCCAATGCCAAGTTGGGTGCCTTTGGCAAGTTCATAGGCCAAAGAGAGATAGTTCTTGGTGGGAGCGAGGGAAGGACCACAGAATATGAAATGCTCCAACCAGAAGTTCAAGAAGGCCGTGTGTTCTTTCTCGGTTACAGGGCCCTTGGTTTTCATGTGGCGTCTAAGATAGGCACCCCAGTTAGTGCACTCTTCCTTAGAGGAGAGTTTGAATGGCACTTTTGGCAGCATGAAAGCAGAAGGGCTGGGGGATGAAATGTCCAGGCCAGTGATCATGGCCACGTCCAGCAAGGTTGGCATCATGGGGCCATGGCCAAACATGAAGCAGTTTAGTGCGTCAGACCAAAAATAGCCGATGGTTTTCAGGAGATTTTCATGTTTCTCAAGGGGAGACAATGACAAAGACAGAGCATCGGCTATTCCTGTGGTTTCCCATTTGGCTTGGTGAGTTTTGGCTACTCTATTGTACCAAGAAACCCAGTCCTCAGGAGGGTTAGGCCAGGCTCGTAAGCAGTCGGCCCAGGAGGTTAGATCCAGGTTTTGGTTCACGAAGGGAATTCTATTGGCCTCGCAGGAAATCAAATTGGAGGGATTTTCGGTGGAACGGGGACCAAGGCAAAGGGAATTTGGAAGAGAAGGATGCGGCAGAAGAATGTCTGAAACCTAAAATTAATGATGAGACCAGGCATTAATTCAGGAGTTTTGCCGTTAAATCTAACATTACGCTCAGGTGATTTGGGGCGGTTAAGGATTACCTTCAGGCCAGAGACCGTGGCGTTGGCGCTGGATGATTCCGCCATTGGGTTCGCTGCGGAGTTTGGTTTTGCGTGTCCAAGATCTAGGGTTTGCGCGACTGCGGTCTGGACCTGTTCGATTGGAAATTTGGGGATCTGAATTTGAGCAAGGGTTGTAGGTTACCGTTTGAGGGGGTGACTAAATTGACCTATCTCGTAATTTATTGTGAGGGACCGATGCGTTGCCATCGGCTCATTGAGCATGGACCAAGTTGACAATCGGTAAAGTCAGTGTGAAAGGAAATCGGCAAAATCATATTAAAGGAAATTCTTCATTGATAATGGGATTTCTTACATAAAGAGCTGATTGCTCTCAAAAGGAAGTACCAGGGGATACATTGCCCCATCTACTACTACTGATCCTATGCTAAGGATCCTATCTATGGGCCATCGCTGCCCTCGTCGTCGCCGTCGTCGCCGCTGTCGGTGCTACTCCCGGCGGGCTCGTCGTCGCTACTGCCACGGCCGCCGGCAGGGCCCTCGCTGTCCTCGTCCTCCTCGTCAGCGTCGTCGTCGCTGTCGAAGTCGCTGAGGTTCCCCGGCCAGGGGCAGAAGCGTTTGGCCGGCGGCACATCGGAGGAGGTGTCGTCCTCCTCCTCCTCCTCCTCCTCCTCCTCCTCGGAGGAGGAGGTGAAGTCGTCCCAGGAGAAGCGATCGTCATCGCTCTCCTCCTCCGTTTGCCCGTCGGCAAGGAAGCGGAGGTCACTTTCCCCGTCGGTCGAGGACTTGTCGTCCTCAGACCAGACGGAGAAATCGTGACTGGACTCGTCCCCGTCTTCTATGGCGCGGCGAATGTGGGCCTCCTCCGGGTCCCACTCTGGCGTCGGCTCGCGGGAGGGGGAGGACTGGGAAGAAAGACCCGATGAGGCAGAGGAGGAAGAAGACATGGTGGCAGAGGAGGGCTTTTTGAGTGCTAATGCGAAGGGGATGAAGAAGTGAACTGCAGGATGCGGTTAAAATAGAGGCGATATAGTGGAGATGATTCAATGCTGCAGCGGTTCCCGAGGATGTGGTGCTAAAACCGTCAAATCATGCGGAGAAGTTGAGAAGGCAAGGTATAATGATGAAGGGATACCGTGGCGGTTCTGTTCTGCCCCGATTTGAAACGACGAAGAAAAGGAAAAACAGAGTGGTTTTGGAATTACTATTGCCAAAACCAGGGGGCATGTGTTATCGCCAGAATTTGACCGCATTGGAGTTGGGCCGTGATGAAGATGGGCTTGGAAGATTTACAACTAAGAGGAGTTTCTGAATCGGCCCTTGGGCTAGAATTTGGGCCAGCATGCCCGTGTATCTGTAAATAATAGTAGTGTACGTGTCGGTTAGGATTAAGAAACAGAGTCTAGCTCGTACACGGTTGGGTTTATGCCCACGTTAGATAGTCTACGGACTATAAATATGTATCTAGGGTTATTGAGAAAGGAGGACAATCACGTTCACAACAAACACAAACCAGGCGCATCGCCACCCCTTATTTCGAGGGTTTCTTCCGGGTAAGCATCATGCTGCCTAGATCGCATCTTGCGATCTAGGCAGTACACGTTTATTCGTTTACCTTGTGTTACTCGTGCTAAAGCGTTGTTGATGGCGAGTAGCACTATTTATCGTAGATGTCTTGGGGCTTGCATTGATGCTTTTCTTATGCATATTTGCTTGGCAATGCCGTCCCTCGATATCTAGCTGTCCTTACACCTGAATAGGTGTAAGGACAACACCTTGCTTGTTCGTTACTTAGTAGATCTGATCTGTTATAGTTGCTCCTTGTCCCAAGGATTAGTTTAATATCTGCATGATTAGGCCTTATGCTGGGGTTGGACGATCCGGTAGTGCGTGAGGTGTTGTTTCACCGTTCCTATAAGGGATGTTCCGGGAATTGACTTAACGTTGGTTTTTAGGCCTCTTTTAGGGATAGTTTCCATCATCTTTCGTATCTGCTAGGCCCAACTACGCGTAGGATGTTTCGGTTATGCGGTGAAAACCCTAAACTGTCGTAGATTGGTTTAGCTTTGTTTTGATCAAGCAGGATCCCCATGTCATCGTAAATCCAACGTGAAACATGGGGCGATCGGCTCTTTGAGCCGATCCACAGGACAACCTGAGAGCCGATCGGGCTCGTATTTAATGTTTACGTGTCTACCATGCAGGAGACTAGTCGAAGCAATCCAACACCTTCCTGATCAGGTATAGGTCAGGTGGCACGCCCTTGCAACCGCCAGGACGTGTGCTGGGACTTTGCGGGACGACGCGAGGCGCCAGGGCCCACTAAGCGGTCTTGGGATTCTCCCGGCTCTTCGTGTTGCTTAACCACTGCTCGCCGGTGGGTTTTGGCAGGCAACAACAGTCAGGAGGAGGTGGGAATCGAAGTGGGAATTCCGGAGGGAACTGGAAGAATAAGAAGCCCTTCGGAAAGTTAAACTGCACCAGTCTGGAGGAGGTGATAAATTCGGATAAAGCAGTCATAGGTACACTTCGGATACTCACTCATCCTGGCAAAGCACTATTTGATACTGGTGCAACTACATCATTCATTTCTCAGCAATTCATCATCAAACATGGGATTAATTGCACTAAATTAGAAACACCCATTACCATACTATCTGCGGGGGGGGGGGGGGGGGGGACCATCTTAGTTACCCACATTAAGCAAAGACAGGTCATTACGATCCATAGATGTGCGTTTGACGCAAACCTGTTTGTTCTACCTATGAAAGACATGGATGTCATTCTGTGTATGAACTGGTTGGAGGCAAATGGAGCCTTAATAGATTGTGCAAACAAGAAAGTGTCATTAAAAAGCCCAGATGGAGGAAGGATGATTCACCAAGGAGATAAGCATACTTAGATTGAGGTTGAGTTACAATTGAATAGTATGAAAGAAGTGAAACTCGAGGACATACCAATAGTCAATGAATTCCAAGATGTTTTTCGAAGGAGTTACCTGGAATGCCACCAGACCGGGAGAGAGAGAGTTCACAATCGACCTAATCCCAGGAACAACCCCAATTGCTAAAGCACCATACAAGATGGGACCAAAGGAGTTGAAAGAACTCAAGGAACAATTGGATGACTTAGAACAGAAAGGATTCATTCAGGAAAGTATTTCATCTTGGGGATCACCAGTTATTTTTGTGGACAAAAGAGATGGAGTTCGAAGGATGTGCGGAGACTACCGAAACCTGAACAATGTTACTATCAAGAACAAGTATCCACTTCCCATAATACAAGATCTGTTCGATCAAGTTAGAGGAGCAGGAGTCTTTTCCAAGATTGATCTGAGATCGAGTTATCACCAGATAAAGATCAAGAAGGAAGATGTTCCGAAAACTTCCTTTGTATCAAGGTATGGACATCATGAGTACCTAGTCATACCTTTTGGGTTGACCAACGCCCCAGCAATATTCATGAATCTCATGAATACGATCTTCATGCCTTATCTTGACAAGTTTGTCATCGTGTTCATCGATGATATCCTGATTTATTCCAAGGATAAGACTCAACATGCAGAGCATCTCAGGATAGTGTTGCAAACACTAAGAGAACATCTACTCTATGCCAAATTCAGCAAATGTGAGATTTGGCTAGACCAAGTAGAATTTCTTGGACATGTGATCAGCAAAGATGGAATTGCAGTTAACCCAAGCAAAGTGGCAGCAGTTCTAGAATGGGAAGCACCAAAGAATGTCAAGGAAATTCGAGGATTCTTAGGAATGGCTGGATACTATAGAAGATTCATCGAAGGATTCTCCAAGATAGCAGGACCAATGACCAAGTTGTTGAGAAAGAATACACCATTTGTTTGGTCAGATGAGTGTGAGCAGAGTTTTCAGACTCTAAAAGAAAAGTTAACAACAGCACCTGTGTTAGCAGTACCAGAAGTTGGCAAGGATTATACCGTATATTGTGACACATCAAAGCGTGGACTAGAGCGTGTACTTATGCAAGATCGGAAAGTTATATCTTATGGATCAAGACAACTCAGGCCACATGAAGTCAACTATCCAACACATGATCTAGAATTAGCAGCAATTGTGTTTGCGTTAAAAGGATGGGGCATTTTTTTATGGAGCAAAGTGTGAGCTTTACACTGATCATAAGAGTCTCAAATACTTCTTCACTCAGAAGGAACTGAATATGAGGCAGAAAAGATGGCTTGAATTGATCAAGGACTATGATTTGACCATCAATTACACACCAGGAAAGGCTAATGTTATAGCCGATGCCTTAAGTCGGAAAAGCACTGAAGGACTTGAACAAGAACTACCACCAGAGTTGAAGCAGGAAATAAGCCAAGCATAGATACAACTTTGGGAGAAGGAAGCCCATGAGGGACTATCAACACTACAAGTTGCAGATGAGTTAAATGTGAATCTAAGGAATGAGATCGTCATGGGTCAATTGGATGATCCATTTATCATGGAGGAAATGAGAAGGATTGATGAAGGAAGACCATCTGAATTCCACCGAGGCGAGTTGGGATCGTTATGGTTCCAGAAAAGGATTTGTGTTCCGGATAATGCCGAGATTAAGGAAGTCATACTTAAAGAAGCACATCAAACGCCGTATTCAATCCATCCAGGAAGTACAAAGATGTACATGGATTTAAAAGAGTTGTTCTGGTGGAATAACATGAAGTGAGAAATTGCACAATATGTGGCAGAATGCCATACTTTTCAAAGGGTGAAGGCAGAACATCAAAGCCCAGCAGGACCATTGCAACCTTTACCAATCCCAGAATGGAAGTGGGAAGAAATAGGAATGGATTTCATCACCGGACTACCCATGACCAATAAAAAGAAGGACATGATATGGGTAATCGTGGACCGGTTTATGAAAAGTGCACATTTCTTAGCCGTAAACCAACAGGACAAAGGAGAAAAGCTCATAGATCTTTACATCAAAGAGATAGTGAGTTAACACGGAGTACCCAAGAAGATAGTATCAGATCGGGAATCCGTGTTCACATCAGCTTTCTGGAAACAACTACATGAAGCATTAGGATCCAAGTTGGACTATAACACCGCCTATCATCCTCCGACGGGAGGACAAACGGAGAGGACGAACCAGATACTTGAAGATATGCTTAGGGCTTGTGCCCTAGACTTCGGAGGATCATGGGAGGAACACTTACTATTAGCAAAGTTTTTCTACAACAACAGTTATCAAAGCAGCATCAAGATGGCACCGTTTGAAGCTTTGTACGGAAGGAAGTGTAGATCAACTATCTGTTGGTACGAGGCAGGTTCAAGCAAGGAGTTTGACCCAGATTATGTGAAGGAGAAGCAACAGATTAGTGATGTGATAAGGGACAGACTTAAGATAGCCCAGAGCCGACAGAAGAGTTATGCAGATCAAAAGAGAAGGACATGGGAACCAAAAGTTGGAGACATGGTATACCTAAAGGTTAGTCCAATGAAAGGTCTTCAGATATTCGGAGTAAAAGGGAAGCTTAGCCCTAGATACAATAGACCTTTCAAGATATTGAGTCAGAACCGAGGGTTAGCTTTTGAATTGGATCTACCAGGAAGGTTAGCCCAAGTACACAATGTATTCCATGTATCACAACTTAGAAGATGTCTAAAGACCCCAGATGAGCCAGTATCTCATGATGAGCTGGATCTACATCCAGATTTAACTTACATCAAGAAGCCAGCCAAGATTCTTGAGGAAAACTGGAAACAACTCAGAAATAGAGCAATCAAATACTGCAAGATTCAGTGGAAGCATCATCCTGAGAGAGAAGCCACCTAAGAGAAGGATGAAGATTTGATAAAGTCATATCCAGAACAGTTTAGGTATCACAACCACAACTTCGGGACGAAGTTTTCTTTAAGGGGGAAAGGCTGTAATATCCCAGGTTTAGAGACAATCGAGGGGTAGATTTTAGGAAGGGATGTGCATTGCATCGTAATATCTGGGGAAATTTCACGCTTTTATAGAAAAACTGCATCAAAGCTGGACAAGTTTCTCTCTCGACACCATATAGGATTAGGGTTTCGAGAGTGCGATAGAATTGGACCTAACTAAACTCAATTAGGGTTTTCGAGAAGAGAGGGAACAAATTCCTTCTCAACTTAAGTTGCATGATTGAATTCCAACATGATATGTTTGAATTTCAAATTCAAACCTTAATCAAGAATATTATAATTCAAATATGGATAAATCAATAAACAATTGAATAAATAAGAATACAAAACAATAGAATATATAATTAGAGCTCATTAGAGAAAACATTGAGCTTTATTGATTAACACACATAATACATTGTCGTTTACAATATCCAAATTGAATTATGAATATTACAACACATTACAGAAATTGAATAAATGCAAAGTAGAAAATAAAAATTACAAGAAAATGTAAATGGATAAACTAGACAAGTAAATCTTCATGAATTGCTTGATCACCACTTGATTGATCTTCACTTGATCATAGTATTCATTCCTGGAAACAAAAACAACAAAGAAAAAAACAAGAATTAGGCCAAGTGGTAAAACCACTTGGCAGGTTAGTAAATAAATGAAGCTGTGAGGATATGATCAGGGATCAGCCGAGCTGATCCACACCAAAGCACAAGTCCCAACCTGTGAAGCACACATGCAGCTCACAGGGAGAGCCGCATGCTCAACATCACACACAGGCCAGGGGAGGGTCATCAAAGTGACCAGGTTTGCTATCGACCACAGGAGCAAGGAGAGAATCATATAACAGCTTTTCACATCCAAACCCTAGCAGCTCACCGACAGCAGCATCGCCGAAGGGTAAGAACAGCAAGAAATCCTTAGAACATCAAGAACAACACAACCAGCCAAACAATCCAGGACAGTTCCACCAAGAACTGTTAATTGTAATACCAACACAAGAGGAAGTAAAGCATCACAAGCTAGCCAGGAGGAGCAGGGCAAGCTTTGATCAATCACCAGAAGCAAATCATCTACATCAGCAAACGAATCTAGGAGCTGGAGTGAGGTATATGTAGGATAACGTTGCATAGAAAACAAAAATTTTCCTACGGCGAACACGCAATCCAAGCCAAGATGCAATCTAGAAGACGGTAGCAACGAGGGGGTATCGAGTCTCACCCTTGAAGAGATTCCAAAGCCTACAAGATGAGGCTCTTGTTGCTGCGGTAGACGATCACTTGCCGCTTGCAAAAGCGCGTAGAAGATCTTGATCACGATCGGTTCCGGCGCCACGAACGGGCAGCACCTCCGTACTCGGTCACACGTTCGGTTGTTGATGAAGACGACGTCCACCTCCCCGTTCCAGCGGGCAGCGGAAGTAGTAGCTCCTCTTGAATCCGACAGCACGACGGCGTGGTGTCGGTGGCGGTGAAGAAGTCCGGCGGAGCTTCGCTAAGCTACGCGGGAGATATGGAGGAGAGGGGGTCGGCTAGGGTTTGGGAGGGGTGGCCGGCCACTCTATGGGGGGCGGCCAGCTTGTGGTCTTGGGTTGGCCGGCCCCCTCCCTTGGCCCCTCATTATATAGGTGGATCCCAAGTGTTGGTGTCCAAGTCTTTGAATAAGACCCGAACCCAAAACCTTCCATAAGAGGGGGAAACCTAGCCCAACTAGGACTCCCACCCAAAGGTGGGATTTCCACCTCCCATGTGGGGGGTGGCCGGCCCCCTATGGTGGAGTCCCATCTAGGGCTGGCCGGCCATGGAGGTGGAGTCCCATGTGGACTCCACCTTCCTTGGTGGTTTCTTCCGGACTTTTCTAGAACCTTCTAGAACCTTCCATAGAACCTTCCGCGACATTTTATTTCACATAAAATGACATCCTATATATGAATCTTATTCTCCGGACCATTCCGGAACTCCTCGTGATGTCCGGGATCTCATCCGGGACTCCGAACAAATATTCGAACTCCATTCCATATTCAAGTACTACCATTTCAACATCCAACTTTAAGTGTGTCACCCTACGGTTCGTGAACTATGCGGACATGGTTGAGTACTTACTCCGACCAATAACCAATAGCGGGATCTGGAGATCCATAATGGCTCCCACATATTCAACGATGACTTTAGTGATCGAATGAACCATTCACATACATTACCAATTCCCTTTGTCTCGCGATATTTTACTTGTCCGAGGTTTGATCTTCGGTATCACTCTATACCTTGTTCAACCTCGTCTCCTGACAAGTACTCTTTACTCGTCACCGTGGTATGTGGTCTCTTATGAACTCATTCATATGCTTGCAAGACATTAGACGACATTCCACCGAGAGGGCCCAGAGTATATCTATCCGTCATCGGGATGGACAAATCCCACTTTGTTGATCCATATGCCTCAACTCATACTTTAGGATACTTAATCCCACCTTTATAGCCACCCATTTACGCAGTGGTGTTTGGTGTAATCAAAGTACCTTTCCGGTATAAGTGATTTACATGATCTCATGGTCATAAGGACTAGGTAACTATGTATCGAAAGCTTATAGCAAATAACTTAATGACGAGATCTTATGCTACGCTTAATTGGGTGTGTCCATTACATCATTCACACAATGACATAACCTTGTTATTAATAACATCCAATGTTCATGATTATGAAACTAATCATCCATTAATCAACAAGCTAGTTTAAGAGGCATACTAGGGACTTCTTGTTTGTCTACATATCACACATGTACTAATGTTTTGGTTAATACAATTCTAGCATGATATATAAACATTTATCATAAACATAAAGATATAAATAATAACCACTTTATTATTGCCTCTAGGGCATATCTCCTTCAGTCTCCCACTTGCACTAGAGTCAATAATCTAGATTACATTGTAATATACCTAACACCCATGGCATTCTGGTGTTGGTCATGCTTTGCCCTAGGGAGAGCTTTAGTCAACGGATCTGCTACATTCAGATCAGAGTGTACTTTGCAAATCTTTACTTCTCCATCTTCGATGTACTCGCGAATCGAGTGGTAACGCAGCTTGATATGCTTCAGCCTCTTGTGTGACCTTGGCTCTTGTGCATTGGCGATGGCACCCATGTTATCACAGTAAATGATTAATGGGTCCAATGCACTAGGAACCACACCGAGCTCTACAATGAACCTCTTCATCCATACCGCTTCTGATGAAGCCTCTGAAGCCGCTATGTACTCGATTCTGTTGAAGACTTCGCCACCGTGCCTTTGCTTCGAGCTTGCTCAGCTTCTTGCAGCACCATTCAATATAAACACGTACCCAGATTGTGACTTAGAGTCATCAGGATCAGTGTTCCAACTTGCATCGGTGTAACCGTTTACAACGAGCTCTTGGTCACCTCCATAACAAAGAAACATATCCTTAGTTCTTTTCAAGTACTTCAGGATATTCTTGACCGCTGTCCAGTGTTCCATTCCTGGATCACTTTGATATCTGCTAGTCAAACTAACAGCATGTGCTATATCCGGTCTAGTACATAGCATGGCATACATGATAGATCCTACTGCCGAGGCATAGGGGATATTACTCATCCTTTCTCTTTCTTCTGCTGTAGCCGGTCCTTGAGTCTTACTCAATACCTTGCCTGGTAACATAGGTAAGAACCCTTTCTTACTTTCGTCCATTCTAAACTTCTTTAGAATCTTGTCCAGATATGTACTCTGTGATAGCCCAATTAGGCGTCTTGATCTATCTCTATAAATCTTGATGCCTAATATATACGATGCTTCACCAAGGTCTTTCATTGAAAAACTATTATTCAAATAACCTTTAACAACGCTTAATAGTTCTATATCATTCCTGATCAATAATATGTCATCTACATATAATATCAGGAATGCTCTGTAGCTCCCACTCACTTTCTTGTAAATACGGAGCCTCTCCATGACTTCTTTGTATAAACCTGAAGTCTTTGATCACCTTATCAAAGCGTCGGTTCCAACTTCTTGATGCTTGCTTTAGTCCATAGATTGAACGCTGAAGTTTGCATACTTTGTCAGCATTTTTAGGATCGACAAAACCTTTGGGTTGTACCATATACAACTCTTCCTCAATGTCTCCATTAAGGAACGCCATTTTGACATCCATCTGCCAAATCTCATAATCGAAAAATGCAGCTATTGCTAACAAAATCCTCACAGATTTTAGCTTCGCTACAGGTGAGAAAGTCTCATCGTAGTCAACTCCTTGAATTTGTCGGAAACCCTTTGCGACAAGTCGAGCTTTATAGACAGTAATATTACCATCAGCATCTGTTTTTCTCTTGAAGATCCATTTATTCTCGGGGTCTTTCTACTATCGTGTAAGTCTACCAAAGTCCATACTTTGTTATCATACATGGATCCCATTTCGATTTCATGGCTTCTTGCCATTTGTTGGAATCTGGGCTCATCATCGCTTCTTCATACGTCGCGAGGTCCTCATCATTGTTATCCACAATCATGACATTTAGACAAGGATCATACCAATCCAGGGAGTGGCACGTTCCCTTGTCAACTGCGAGGTTCGATGGTTTCCTCGTTCGAAGTTTCATGATCATTATCATTAGCTTCCTCTATTGCCGGTGTAGGCGATGCATGTACAACTTCCTGATCGCGCTACTCGATCAACGAGTATAGATTCATCAATCTCATCGAGTTCTACTTTTCTTCAAGTCACTTCTTTAGTGAGAAATTCTTTCTCAAGAAAGGTTCCGTTCTTAGCAACAAAGATTTTGCCTTCGGATCTGTGATAGAAAGTGTACCCTATAGTTTCCTTAGGGTAACCTATGAAGACGCATTTCTCCGATTTGGGTTCTAGCTTGTCCGGTTGTAACTTCTTTACATAGGCTTCTGCAACCCCAAACTTTCAGAACGACGACTTAGGTTTCTTGTTAAACCATAATTCATACGGTGTCGTTTCTACGGATTTTGATGGTGCTCTATTTAAAGTGAATGCGGCTGTCTCTAATGCATAACTCCAAAATGATAACGGCAAATCAGTAAGAGACATCATACTACGAACCATATCTAAGAGAGTTCGATTACGACGTTCGGACACACCGTTTCGTTGAGGTGTTCCCGGCGGTGTCAATTGTGAAAGTATTCCGCATTTCTTTAAATGCATGCCAAACTCATAACTCAGATACTCACCTCCACGATCAGATCGTAGAAATTTGATCTTCTTGTTACGTTGATTTTCTACTTCACTTTGAAATTCCTTAAACTTCTCGAAAGTTTCGGATTTATGTTTCATGAAATAGATATACCCATATCTACTCAGATCATCTGTGAAGGTTAGAACATAACGATAACCACCGCGCGATGCTACGCTCATTGGTCCACATACATCGGTATGTATGATTTCCAATAAGTCAGTAGCTCGCTCCATCATACCATAAAATGGAGTCTTTGTCATTTTTCCCATTAGACATGCTTCGCATCTATCAAGTGACTCAAAGTCAAGTGATTCAAGTAATCCATCAATATGGAGTTTCTTCATGCGTTTCACTCCAATATGACCAAGACGACAGTGCCACATATAAGTAGAATTATCATTTAATTTAATTCGCTTAGCATCAATGTTATGTATATGTGTATCACTACTATCGAGATCTAACAGAAATAAGCCATTCTTTTGTGGTGCTCGACCATAAAAGATATTATTCATAAAAATAGAACAACCATTATTCTCAGACTTGAATGAATAACCGTCTTGCATTAAACAAGATCCAGATATAATGTTCATGCTCAACGCGGGTACAAAATAACAATTATTTAGGCTTAAAACTAATCCCGAAGGTAGATGTAGAGGAAGTGTGCCGACAGCGATCACATCGACTTTGGATCCATTTCCAACGCGCATCGTCACTTCATCTTTCAGTAGTCTTCGTTTATTCTTTAGTTCCTGTTTCGAGTTACAGATATGAGCAACCGAACCAGTATCAAATACCCAGGTACTAGAACGAGAACCAGTGAGATAAACATCTATAACATGTATATCAGATATACCTTCTTTCTTCTTCTTGACAAGGCCGCTCTTCAGATCAGCCAGATACTTGGAGCAATTACGCTTCCAGTGTCCCTTCTCCTTGCAGTAATAGCACTCAGCATCAGGCTTAGGGCCGTTCTTAGGTTTCATAGGAGGCATGGCAGCTTTCTTGCCACCCTTCTTGAATTTTCCCTTAGACTTGCCCTGTTTCTTGAAACTGGTGGTCTTGTTGACCATCAACACTTGGTGCTCTTTCTTGATTTCAATCTCAGCAGCTTTTAGCATGCCAAAGAGTTCAGGTAACTCCTTGTTCATGTTCTGCATATTGTAGTTCATCACAAAGTTCTTGTAACTTGGTGGAAGTGATTGAAGGACACGATTAATCCCCAGTCTATTAGGAATCACTATTCCCAAGTCACTGAGTTTCTTCGCATGCCCGGTCATGGCGAGCATGTGCTCACTAACGGAGCTGCCTTCTTCCATCATGCAGCTGAAGAATTGTTTCGATGCTTCATAGCATTCCACGGCCGCATGAGTCTCAAAAATAGCTTTCAGCTCTTTCATCAACTCATGAGGATCATGGTGCTCAAAACGTTTTTGAAGATCGGATTCCAGACTGCATAGGATGGCACACTGAACTTGAGAGTACCGAATTTTCCGAGTCTCGTAAACAGCTTTTACTTCATCGGTTTCAGTTTCTGCAGGAGGGTCACCTAGCGGTGCATCAAGCACATATTGCAGATTTCCGCCAGAGAGGAAGATCCTCACATGACGGAACCAGTCGGTGAAGTTGCTACCGTTGCTCTTAAGTTTCTCTTTCTCTAGGAACTGATTAAAATTGATTGGGGACGCCATCTCTACAACATATATTTGCAATAGTTTAGACTAAGTTTATGACAAATTGAGTTCAAATTTTAATTAAAAAACTAGGTGAACTCCCACTCAAAACAATATCCCTCGCATTGTCTTAGTGATCACACGAACCAAATCCACCGCACCTAAGCCCGATCATCACGAGAAAAGGTGTGACTTCAATGGCGAACACTCAAAGTGTTCATCATATCAACCATATGATTCATGCTCTACCTTTCGGTATCACGTGTTCCGAGACCATGTCTGTACATGCTAGGCTCGTCAAGGCCACCTTAGTATCCGCATGTGCAAAACTGTCTTGCACCCGTTGTATGCACTTGTTGATTCTATCACACCCGATCATCACGTGATGCTTCGAAACGACAAGTCTTGGCAACGGTGCTACTAAGGATGAACACTTTATTATCTTGAGATTTTAGTGAGGGATCATCTTATAATGCTACCGTCGCGATCTAAGCAAAATAAGATGCATAAAAAGGATTAACATCACATGCAGTTCATATGTGATATGATATGGCCCTTTTGTCTTTGCGCCTTTGATCTTCATCTCCAAAGCACGGACATGATCTCCATCATCTTCGGGCATGATCTCCATCATCGTCGGCGTAGCGTCAAGGTCAATGGTGCCGTCTTCATGATTGCCCTCCATGTAGCAACTATTACAACTACTTTGAAATACTACTCAACATGAAATTTAAAGACAACCATAAGGCTCCTGCCGGTTGCCACAATACAATAATGATCATCTCATACATATTCATCATCACATTATGGCCATATCACATCACCAAACCCTGCAAAAACAAGTTAGACGTCTCTAATTTGGTTTGCATATTTTACGTGGTTTAGGGTTTTCGAGAGAGATCTAATCTACCTACGAACATGAACCACAACATTGATACTAATGTTTTCAATAGAAGAGTAAATTGAATCTTTACTATAGTAGGAGAGACAGACACCCGCAAAGCCTCTTATGCAATACAAGTTGCATGTCGAACGAGGAACAAGTCTCATGAACGCGGTCATGTAAAGTTAGTCCGAGCCGCTTCATCCCACTATGCCACAAAGATGCAAAGTACTCAAACTAAAGATAACAAGAGCATCAACGCCCACAAACCATTGTGTTCTACTCGTGCAACCATCTATGCATAGACACGGCTCTGATACCACTGTAGGATAACGTTGCATAGAAAACAAAAATTTTCCTACGGCGAACACGCAATCCAAGCCAAGATGCAATCTAGAAGACGGTAGCAACGAGGGGGTATCGAGTCTCACCCTTGAAGAGATTCCAAAGCCTACAAGATGAGGCTCTTGTTGCTGCGGTAGACGATCACTTGCCGCTTGCAAAAGCGCGTAGAAGATCTTGATCACGATCGGTTCCGGCGCCACGAACGGGCAGCACCTCCGTACTCGGTCACACGTTCGGTTGTTGATGAAGACGACGTCCACCTCCCCGTTCCAGCGGGCAGCAGAAGTAGTAGCTCCTCTTGAATCCGACAGCACGACGGCGTGGTGTCGGTGGCGGTGAAGAAGTCCGGCGGAGCTTCGCTAAGCTACGCGGGAGATATGGAGGAGAGGGGGTCGGCTAGGGTTTGGGAGGGGTGGCCGGCCACTCTATGGGGGGCGGCCAGCTTGTGGTCTTGGGTTGGCCGGCCCCCTCCCTTGGCCCCTCATTATATAGGTGGATCCCAAGTGTTGGTGTCCAAGTCTTTGAATAAGACCCGAACCCAAAACCTTCCATAAGAGGGGGAAACCTAGCCCAACTAGGACTCCCACCCAAAGGTGGGATTTCCACCTCCCATGTGGGGGGTGGCCGGCCCCCTATGGTGGAGTCCCATCTAGGGCTGGCCGGCCATGGAGGTGGAGTCCCATGTGGACTCCACCTTCCTTGGTGGTTTCTTCCGGACTTTTCTAGAACCTTCTAGAACCTTCCATAGAACCTTCCGCGACATTTTATTTCACATAAAATGACATCCTATATATGAATCTTATTCTCCGGACCATTCCGGAACTCCTCGTGATGTCCGGGATCTCATCCGGGACTCCGAACAAATATTCGAACTCCATTCCATATTCAAGTACTACCATTTCAACATCCAACTTTAAGTGTGTCACCCTACGGTTCGTGAACTATGCGGACATGGTTGAGTACTTACTCCGACCAATAACCAATAGCGGGATCTGGAGATCCATAATGGCTCCCACATATTCAACGATGACTTTAGTGATCGAATGAACCATTCACATACATTACCAATTCCCTTTGTCTCGCGATATTTTACTTGTCCGAGGTTTGATCTTCGGTATCACTCTATACCTTGTTCAACCTCGTCTCCTGACAAGTACTCTTTACTCGTACCGTGGTATGTGGTCTCTTATGAACTCATTCATATGCTTGCAAGACATTAGACGACATTCCACCGAGAGGGCCCAGAGTATATCTATCCGTCATCGGGATGGACAAATCCCACTGTTGATCCATATGCCTCAACTCATACTTTCCGGATACTTAATCCCACCTTTATAGCCACCCATTTACGCAGTGGTGTTTGGTGTAATCAAAGTACCTTTCCGGTATAAGTGATTTACATGATCTCATGGTCATAAGGACTAGGTAACTATGTATCGAAAGCTTATAGCAAATAACTTAATGACGAGATCTTATGCTACGCTTAATTGGGTGTGTCCATTACATCATTCACACAATGACATAACCTTGTTATTAATAACATCCAATGTTCATGATTATGAAACTAATCATCCATTAATCAACAAGCTAGTTTAAGAGGCATACTAGGGACTTCTTGTTTGTCTACATATCACACATGTACTAATGTTTCGGTTAATACAATTCTAGCATGATATATAAACATTTATCATAAACATAAAGATATAAATAATAACCACTTTATTATTGCCTCTAGGGCATATCTCCTTCAGTATACACAATTGATCATGAGCAAACACATGTTTTTCTCATAAATAAGCATACACATGCATCACAGAAGCAAAGAAGGGTAGGAAACCCCCTGTTTGTATCATCACTTGGCTGTCAAGCCATTTGGTGCCAGCAAACAATAGGGTTAACTAGAAGGAAATCACCAAGGGAACAATGGTTATGTCAACACAGTGATATAACTAAAGAAATCCATCATGGATTGGATCCTATCTAGCCAGCCAGATTCACCAAGCACCTATAGCTTGCTAAACCATCAGACTTTGGACATTAATCTGTCCAGAATAATTTCAACATCAAATAACCTAGCAACCCATGGATGACTGTGGGGCCCCAGACTTACCAGTCCGAAACTCCTGTTATGCATACAATTTCACGATCCCAAGATCATTCCATCGTGAATACATAACCGAACTGATACCAGATTAGAACATCCATTACAATACCGAATTACAGTTATTACGAAAGTCTTACAACATCGGCCATCAAGGCCGTAATTCAACAAACAGCAGCGGAAACAAAATGACTCCAAACAGCTGTGGAACCCAAGTCAGGCCTTTACCCTACAAGCGGCTGACTGGGAGAGCGTCCTAGTTCGCATCTTCGGCGTCGTGCTCCTCTTCTTCGTAGTACTCCTCTTCAAAGTCTGGCCAAGTAAATAGTCAGGACAACAATGCCAATGAGTACATTTGAATGTACTCGCAAACCACCTTAGAGAGAAATAAAGGATATGCAGTATGGCAGTAGCAAAGAACAAGCACTATACTAGGGAGAAAAGGAGCGAGAGGTGGTTCCTCTCGAGAGTATGACATCTATATACCTTTGTTGAAAACCTTTTTGAAAACAAGTTTATTTGAAGACTAATAGGTAAGGAAGACCCATTTTCTTTTCCGGCCATCGTAATGACCAAAACAATTTCAACTTTCCACCGTACCTCCCAGGTACATCTCCATCAGTCATCTTTCCGTACCTCCCAGGTACATTTCCAAAACCTTTCTGGAAAACACTTTTGTAAAACAAAACTTTCCTTTAATGCCAAGCAGCTTCCATTCCCACGTCCATAACCATGGACACAGCTATTTGAATAGATTTACACTCTGCAGAGGTTGTACACTTTCCCCACAAGATCCGAATACTCATCGTGTGGGCATCATCCCTGCATAACAACATATGCCACGACAAGTACCCGATCACAGTTTTTCGCTTGCTCGCCTTAGCCTAAGACATGCCGCCTAGAGTTGTACCTCCCAACACCAGAGTCTGAGGGCTGTCCAGGAGTAGCAAAGTCTCGAGCTAACTCGGCCCTCCGGAATGCCGCGACCAATTGCGGAGCATATTTCAATGGGAGCTCATAGGTTGTACCCCTGCCATCGATACGCAATGGAAAGGCGTCCCCCCCGTTCGTCAGGAAGGCCACGGTCGATAGGTGTCCATGATCGGACTACCCCTTACACTTGCAGGACCCAAACTAAGGCGAGACAAACTACTACGCTGCGCCCCGTCCCACTAAAGGGTAATGTGGTTGTACTGGCTAGGGCCGGTTAGGTACTCAGTCACCAAAGTTTTTCGAAAAAAAATTCTCCACTTGCCTCTAGCAACTTTTCTTCCCGAAAACCTTTTCCTTTTCATAAACTCACACTTGGGCAGGGCTACCCCATTCCAAGGTTTTCGAAACACTTCTTTCTTGAAAGCATTTTCACAAACCTTTTTAAAGAGGGCTCCCGATCTATAGCCCTACTTTTCTTTGAAAAGCGGCGACAAGGATGATAAGGTGCTAAGCACCACATCACTAGTAAGTGTGTGATCAGTAGGTAACATGAGGGCTGCACCCGTAAGGGTGGAATAATAAAACTTTGAGTGGCGGAACCACTCACATAAATAAATAAAAGAAATGCAATTTATCAAAACCTGTGATAATGCAAGAGTAAGATGATTAGGATGAGACATGCATCAAGAGGTGGCTTGCCTTGATCAGCAAAGTTTCCCTGGCCTTCTTCCTCAGATCCTCCAAATTCACCTCCTCCTTTGTTTCTGGCAGCGTTCGAATCTGTCGTCGCAAAATAAAAGAAACAGACCATACCAAATCAACCAACCACTCTAGAATAATTCACAATTTTTTTTTGATAAAATTAAAGTATATAAAGGTTTACAAATGCAAGCTACTGAAAGTGGTTTCACCCATTTATGATATTTTAAAACAAAAGATATAATTTTTGCAATTCCAGAAATGACTTAGGAACCATTTAAATTATCTAAATCTTTCTGTATGTCACAAAAGTACATGCAGCGTACCTCCAGAAAGCTAACAACATTTAGAACACACTTGCACAAGAATCACTTGCAGATTAATTTTTAATTAGCCTAGACAATTTAAACAAGACAGAATCCAGAGATCTTAAACAGGTAGGCACACCAATATCAGAGCATCGCCAACCAGAGCCAAGCATACCCATGGATAGCTAATATCAAATGTGAACTAACCCCAGTGGTTTGACATTTTTCTGATTTGTAAATGATTTTAAAAAAAATCAGATACTGAAAAGATATACTGTTTCAGTAATAAAATCCTTAGAATTAATATGCAACTCTGAAAAATATTTCCTTTGGCACAAAATTTTCCTTTAGATATATCTACCAGCAACACTTGGATTTGTTTCAAAATTGTTATTAGTTTTCAAACTAAAATTCATTTACTGGCTCTCTGGACAAAACTTATTTTGTAAACCAACTTAAATACAGGAGTCTCCTGCATGTGAGGCTAGTGCCAAAATAAAGCTACTTACATATACTTCACACAAAAATTAACTTCATGCAGAAAGGTTTTATAAATCTAGCACAACAAATAAAATACACAATCAGATACTTTTTAGGTTCTTATTTAACAGCACATATTCACAGCACAAAATCACATGCATGCAACTTCCTGAGGTAGGGATTTTGTTAACAAGCCTCCAGAATTTTGAATCATCAATTTTGGACGTTTTATGAATTTATGGCGATTTAAAAGCTGGATAGTGATTTACTAGCAGGTTTAAAAGAGGAGAAATAGAAAAAGTAATCGGGCCGGGGATCAGCGGCGCGGCCCAAGATCTGCTCGCTGGCCAGCCCGCAACCACCCGCGGACGCGGGAGCCGGCGGTTTAAAACACGGGACGTGGCCCGCTGAGCTGGCCTCTGGGGCCCGGGCGGACATGCATGCACCCGTTGGATCAAATCCAATGGTGCATGCACCCTATTCTCTCCCGACGCGACCAGGAGGCCGGCGGGCAAGCCCTAGCTACTGCGGGTGCTTCCCGTGCTCACATGAGGGCGCAGAAAACGGCGAGAGCAGGTGCGTCAGGTGCGCCGGAGTCTCCGCTCCCGGACGGTGGTCAAGGTGATGGAAACAGTGGCGGTCCAGCGACGGTCGACGGTGATGGTCACGGACGCTGCTCGGAACGCTGGCGTCCACACGTCCACCTAGCAAGCAGGGGTAGGCGCGTTAGAAAGGGGGGACAGAGGGGCTTCCAGGGAGGGTGGTGGCGGCCAAAACAGCGACCTTCCGTCCGGCGTTCGACAGCGACGGTCGGAGCTGTGGCTGCCATCGGCGCCCTTCCCTGTTGTTCACGAGCATGCCGCCGTCGGGCCAACCTGGGAAGTGGGAGGACGCGTGTTAGAGAGAGGGAAGTTGGTAGCTTCCAGAGAACAAATAAGGGAGAGGGAATAGCGGCATGCAGCGGCGGCCACCTCCGCCGGGAAAGTGACGACGTCGAGCAAGGATCTTGAGCAGCAGGGGAATGCGGGGTTCCTTTTTGCTCAGGAGGAGAAGGAGAGAGTGTTGCGGTGTCTGTGGTGAACGAAGGAGAGCAGAGAGCGCCGTGGCCTTTTTAATGGGGCGAGCGGGTGCACGGGCACCGTGGGTCGGCATGAGAGAGGGAGGGGGCGGCAGCGTTCCATTGGAGGGGAGGGTCGGTGCTGATGTGTCATGGCCGTGCTGTAGTGGCCTTGGAGGGACTCAGGCGTCTGGAGCGCGAGGGAGACGACAGGCGCGGTCAGGTCACATCGACCCGCCAGCTGCTCGACGAAACGGCGAGCATGGGGTGTGGACGATGGCGTCCAGGCCGGGTCGAACGAGCGCGTCTCCGTTCGTGAGTGTGTGCGTGCTGCACGCATGCACCATCTTGCAGGGTCCGGATGGACAGGGGAAGTGTGAGACGACGTGGGCGTGGGCGTGCCCGTGTGTGTGGTGAGCGTGGTCACCACCAGGGGCGGGCATGCACGTTCTACGACGGAGGCTCACGGGAGCGTGTCCAGGAGGGAGAGGTAAACGTCGGGGATGCGTCCCAGCTCCTGCAGGAGTGTGCACGAGCAGCAGCAAGGAGGGAGAGAGGTGTTGTCTCCATGCCGTTTCCAAGAGAGAATGACAAGAGAGGAAGATAGGGAGCTAGGGAGCTAGGGATGCAGATGTGAGAGGGAGTAGCTGGGTAAAGTGAGAGGGAGTGTGGCAGAGTGCAGCCAAGTCCCTTTGGCTCAACATGGTTGGCATGGATCACATGTGTGCATGGTCTCAAACCAGCCCCGGCCACACTTCTCTCCAATTTACCTCTCACTCACATGAGGCCAAAAACAAGCACCCATATGTGATTAGTGTGTGAGGAGTGAGAGAGAGGGGAGAGGGTAGATGGGATCAAAATTCTGCCAACCATGCATGTGGTTTCGGAGGGTGAAGAGAAAAGGAGAGATGCAAGGTAATGGTGGTGGTGTGATGGCCGACATGGCCATCCTCCACATTTTTATTTGTTGGAAAAATATGGTCAACACTAAAAACATGACCCAAGGCAAGGTTGAGGGAAAAATATAGGGTGAGACATAGGGGTCCTTGCTTGGAGAATTTGTAGAAGGTAACTGAAAAAGAATAAAAGAGAATTTGGTGGAGGGAAAATGGGGGTTGTAATGATCTTGGAGGATCACATGTGATGATGATCACATGCACAAGGGTTTTGGTAAGGCTTAATGAAATAAAACTAGATTTTGAGAAGGGGTGACACATAAGAAGAGGTTTTCAAGGTTTAGTGAAAAATAGAAATTTTTATCACACAAGTAATTAGAGGGAAAGGTGAAATGCTCCAAGGGTTTGTGTCATGATTGATTTAATTAAAACTAGAATTAAAAAGGTTCACATGTAGAAAGGGTTTTAGGGTTTTTAGTGATTGGCACACAATGTAATTTTCACAAGTAACAACCACACACATCCTACAATTAATGCAAGATCAACTATATGCATGCAAATTTTGAAGATAGAAAAAGTTTTTGCTGGCCCAAAAAATTGTATTCCAAAATTTTAATCAAAGCACAAAAGTTGGGTTGTTACAATGACCACCAGGAATATTGCACAGAAGCACACACTAGAGGTAGGAGCAACCATATCTAGCAGGCCAATTCTGCTAGGGTCACAACAGCTACCTAGACACATAGAAAACCCACTGTAGAAGCATATCATCACCCAACAGGGTTCAGCATGAGCTAGGGTACCCAACCAGTGGTTGGCATCCCTCTAGCTTCATTAAATCCATTCATGAGATCATCACTGCAAAGCAGTTCATCTCATTTATCTATTGAATCAAATAAGGCAACACAGATAAATGAAATACACAAGTAACCATGCACTAGAGCCTTGCATATGATCCAATGGATCACTGCAAGCATCAGCAAGTGTTGGAGCAAGCAAGAGCATGCACCAGCATAGGCTTGAGTGCCACACAGACTCAAGGAAGAGCATCAGTGAGCCACAAGTCATAGGACATCAGTCAACCACCAAGCAACTGGTGATCACATGATCACCAGGGTTTGACAGTGCATATGCAAGAGCATGCTAGAGCCAAGCCTAGCACCAATCTAGGAACAAGATAAATTAAATAAGCCACCATTCCTTAACATATGTATCACAGATAATCAAACACATGTTATATAATTGTATCCAGAAGCAAACCATCAAGGGATTGAGCTATCTAGCCAAAACCAGGCTCAATGAGCAAACCACAGAAGCACTGGCACTTGCTAAATGCAAGAATTACTTACAGTAATGAGCCAGGAAAGCCAGAACCATGGCATAGTTTAAGAATTAAGCAACAACAATAGTCAGGGTTAGCCAGATAAGCATTTAGGGGATCAATAGCATGCACAACAGCATGGATGCACAGGAGCAGCAAGCCAGGGCATATAGCAATAACAACATAGCATATGATCGGACCACAACAACTAGCACAACACAGCATCAGCAAGCACAGCACCAGCAGCTAGCAGTAGCAGTAGCAGTTGCAAGGCATAGAATCTCCATGAGGAGGAGCAGCCGCAGCTCATCTAGAAGAAGAGGAAGAAGAGAATAGGAGGGGAGGCATACCTGGAGCAGAGCACCACGGCGTAATCGTGGTGGCACGGCGGCATAGCCCGGCCACGGCAGCGCCAAGCCGCGGCCAAGCCAGGCGTCGCCGGGCACCAGTGCTCCAGCACCACCACGGCGAGGGCACGGCAGCGCCAGGCCAAGCTAGGCCAGGCCCTGAATCACCGCAGCACCATCACCACTGTGGCAAGGCTCACGGCGGTGACACAGCCTCGGAGCGGCGGCGTGCACCAGATCGCCGCGGATCTGTGACCGTGTGCAGACGAGAAGGGGGCTGATACGTCTCCGACGTATCGATAATTTCTTATGTTCCATGCCACATTATTGATGTTATCTACATGTTTTATGCACACTTTATGTCATATTCGTGCATTTTCTGGAACTAACCTATTAACAAGATGCCGAAGTGCCGATTCTTTGTTCTGCTGTTTTTGGTTTCAGAAATCCTAGTAAGGAAATATTCTCGGAATTGGACGAAATCAAAGCCCAGGGGCCTATTTTCTCACGAAGCTTCCAGAAGTCCGAAGGAGAGACGAAGAGGGGCCACGGAGGGGCCACACTATAGGGCGGCGCGGCCCCCCTTGGCCGCGCGGCCCTGTGGTGTGGGGCCCTCGTGCCGCCTCTTGACCTGCCCTTCCGCCTACAAATAGCCTCCGTGACGAAACCCCCAGTACCGAGAGCCACGATACGGAAAACCTTCCAGAGACGCCACCGCCGCCGATCCCATCTCAGGGGATCCAGGAGATCGCCTCCGGCACCCTGCCGGAGAGGGGAATCATCTCCCGGAGGACTCTACGCCGCCATGGTCGCCTCCGGTGTGATGTGTGAGTAGTCTACCCCTGGACTATGGGTCCATAGCAGTAGCTAGATGGTTGTCTTCTCCCCATTGTGCTATCATTGTCGGATCTTGTGAGCTGCCTAACATGATCAAGATCATCTATCTGTAATTCTATATGTTGCGTTTGTTGGGATCCGATGAATAGAGAATACTTGTTATGTTGATTATCAAAGTTATGCTTATGTGTTGTTTATGATCTTGCATGCTCTCCGTTACTAGTAGATGCTCTGGCCAAGTAGATGCTTGTAACTCCAAGAGGGAGTACTTATGCTCGATAGTGGGTTCATGCCTGTATTGACACCTGGGACAGTGACAGAAAGTTCTAAGGTTGTGTTGTGCTGTTGCCACTAGGGATAAAACATTAGTGCTATGTTCAAGGATGTAGTCACTAGTTACATTACGCACCATACTTAATGCAATTGTCTGTTGCTTTGCAACTTAATACTGGAGGGGGTTCGGATGATAACCTGAAGGTGGACTTTTTAGGCATAGATGCAGTTGGATGGCGGTCTATGTACTTTGTCGTAATGCCCAATTAAATCTCACTATACTCATCAGGATATGTATGTGCATTGTCATGCTCTCTTTATTTGTCAATTGCCCAACTGTAATTTGTTCACCCAACATGCTGTTCGTCTTATGGGAGAGACACCTCTAGTGAACTGTGGACCCCGGTCCAATTCTCTTTACTGAAATACAATCTACTGCAATACTTGTTCTACTGTTTTCTGCAAACAATCATCTTCCACACAATACGGTTAACTCTTTGTTACAGCAAGCCGGTGAGATTGACAACCTCACTGTTTCGTTGGGGCAAAGTACTTTGGTTGTGTTGTGCAGGTTCCACGTTGGCGCCGGAATCACTGGTGTTGCGCCGCACTACATCTCGCCGCCATGAACCTTCAACGTGCTTCTTGACTCCTACTGGTCCGATTAAACCTTGGTTTCTTACTGAGGGAAACTTGCCGCTGTGCGCATCACACCTTCCTCTTGGGGTTCCCAACGGACGCGTGTCGAACGAAGAGACAATACGTCAACCACGCGCATCAAGCAAATTTCTGGCGCCGTTGCCGGGGAGATCAAGACACGCTGCAAGGGGAGTCTCCACTTCTCAATCTCTTTACTTTGTTTTTGTCTTGCTTAGTTTTATTTACTACTTTGTTTGCTGCACTAAATCAAAATACAAAAAAATTAGTTGCTAGTTTTACTTTACTTGCTATCTTGTTTGCTATATCAAAAACACAAAAAAATTAGTTTACTTGCATTTACTTTACTTGATTCATCATGTTTCCTTTTAATTTTACCACAAAAGACATACCGGTAGGATGTGGGTCTATTGTTGGGAGAAATAATATAGAAGAATTTTTCAATCATGTTAGTACTATTGAAAATTTTGAAGATAGACACTTGGTAGACCTTGCGCCTACTTATGAAATTGCTGCTGCGCATTTAGTTACTTTGTTGGAAACTAAATTTGTTAATCTTAATCCTATAATCCAACACATGTTTTTCACACTTGGCGATATGGAAGAAGGGGAAAAGAAAGATTTTGTTTTAGAAACCCTTCTTAGAGAATTTGGTGGTCTAGCAAGAGAAGCTAGAAAGGTGTTTGCTAAATTTAATATGCTTGGTTCTCCTACTAATTTTGTTAGTCTCCTTGAAAAGATGGATATGGATAGAATAAGATACACCAATAATATTGATGATGGAGGGGAGATCAAAGCACCAATACCATGTAAGCTCCTAGCTATGAATGATGCACTAGAAAATAACTATGCTTGGCTTGTTCCTGAAAATTTGTTTGATGAGAGTAGCACGCCTAAGACTAATGAAAAGGGAGATGCTAAAACTTATGTATCTAATATACTATGCCTGGTTGAGAAAAGCCCACACCCCGCTGTAGAAGTACCACCCTTCGATAATACTTGATACACACTTTCTGCGCCTAGCTGAAAGGCGTTAAAGAAAAGCGCTTATGGGAGACAACCCATGTTTTTACCTACAGTACTTTGTTTTTATTTTGTGTCTTGGAAGTTGTTTACTACTGTAGCAACCTCTCCTTATCTTAGTTTTGTGTTTTGTTGTGCCAAGTTAAGCCGTTGATAGAAAAGTAAGTACTAGATTTGGATTACTGCACAGTTCCAGATTTCTTTGCTGTCACGAATCTGGGTCCACCTCCCTGTAGGTAGCTCAGAAAATTAAGCCAATTTACGTGCATGATCCTCAGATATGTACGCAACTTTCATTCAATTTGAGCATTTTCATCTGAGCAAGTCTGGTGCCATTTTAAAATTCGTCAATACGAACTGTTCTGTTTTGACAGATTCTGCCTTTTATTTCGCATTGCCTCTTTTGCTATGTTGGATGAATTTCTTTGATCCACTAATGTCCAGTAGCATTATGCAATGTCCAGAAGTGTTAAGAATGATTGTGTCACCTCTGAATATGTCAATTTATATTGTGCACTAACCCTCTAATGAGTTGTTTCGAGTTTGGTGTGGAGGAAGTTTTCAAGGATCAAGAGAGGAGTATGATGCAACATGATCAAGGAGAGTGAAAGCTCTAAACTTGGGGATGCCCCGGTGGTTCACCCCTGCATATATTAAGAAGACTCAAGCGTCTAAGCTTGGGGATGCCCAAGGCATCCCCTTCTTCATCGACAACATTATCAGGTTCCTCCCCGAAACTATATTTTTATTCCATCACATCTTATGTGCTTTTTCTTGGAGCGTCGGTTTGTTTTTGTTTTTGTTTTGTTTGAATAAAATGGATCCTAGCATTCACTTTATGGGAGAGAGACACGCTCCGCTGTAGCATATGGACAAGTATGTCCTTGGTTTCTACTCATAGTATTCATGGCGAAGTTTCTCCTTCGTTAAATTGTTATATGGTTGGAATTGGAAAATGATACATGTAGTAATTGCTATAAATGTTTTGGGTAATGTGATACTTGGCAATTGTTGTGCTCATGATTAAGCTCTTGCATCATATGCTTTGCACCCATTAATGAAGAAATACATAGAGCATGCTAAAATTTGGTTTGCATATTTGGTTTCTCTAAGGTCTAGATAATTTCTAGTATTGAGTTTGAACAACAAGGAAGACGGTGTAGAGTCTTATAATGTTTTCAATATGTCTTTTATGTGAGTTTTGCTGCACCGGTTCATCCTTGTGTTTGTTTCAAATAAGCCTTGCTAGCCTAAACCTTGTATCGAGAGGGAATACTTCTCATGCATCCAAAATACTTGAGCCAACCACTATGCCATTTGTGTCCACCATACCTACCTATACTACATGGTATTTTCCCGCCATTCCAAAGTAAATTGCTTGAGTGCCACCTTTAAAATTCCATCATTCACCTTTGCAATATATAGCTCATGGGACAAATAGCTTAAAAACTATTGTGGTATTGAATATGTAATTATGCACTTTATCTCTTATTAAGTTGCTTGTTGTGCGATAACCATGTTCACTGGGGACGCCATCAACTATTCATTGTTGAATTTCATGTGAGTTTCTATGCATGTCCGTCTTGTCTGAAGTAAGAGAGATCTACCACCATATGGTTAAGCATGCATATGTTAGAGAAGAACATTGGGCCGCTAACTAAAGCCATGCTCCATGGTGGAAGTTTCAGTTTTGGACAACAATCCTCAAATCTCAAATGAGAAAATTATTAATTGTTGTTATATGCTTATGCATAAAAGAGGAGTCCATTATCTGTTGTCTATGTTGTCCCGGTATGGATGTCTAAGTTGAAGAATAATCAATAGCGAGAAATCCAATGCGAGCTTTCTCCTTAGACCTTTGTACAGGCGGCATAGACGTACCCCTTTGTGACACTTGGTAAAAACAATGCATTGTGATGATCCGGTAGTCCAAGATAATTAGGACAAGGTGCAGGCACTATTAGTACACTATGCATGAGGCTTGCAACTTATAAGATATAATTTACATGATGCATATGCTTTATTACTACCGTTGACAAAATTGTTTCATGTTTTCAAAATCAAAGCTCTAGCACAAATATAGCAATCGATGCTTTTCCTCTATGGAGGACCATTCTTTTACTTTCAATGTTGAGTCAGTTCACCTATTTCTCTCCACCTCAAGAAGCAAACACTTGTGTGAACTGTGCATTGATTCCTACATACTTGCTTATTGCACTTATTATATTACTCTATGTTGACAATATCCATGAGATATACATGTTACAAGTTGAAAGCAACCGCTGAAACTTAATCTTCTTTTGTGTTGCTTCAATGCCTTTACTTTGAATTATTGCTTTATGAGTTAACTCTTATGCAAGACTTATTGATGCTTGTCTTGAAGTGCTATTCATGAAAAGTCTTTGCTATATGATTCACTTGTTTACTCATGTCATATACATTGTTTTGATCGCTGCATTCACTACATATGCTTTACAAATAGTATGATCAAGATTATGATGGCATGTCACTCCAGAAATTATCTGTGTTATCATTTTACCTGCTCGGGACGAGCAGAACTAAGCTTGGGGATGCTGATACGTCTCCGACGTATCGATAATTTCTTATGTTCCATGCCACATTATTGATGTTATCTACATGTTTTATGCACACTTTATGTCATATTCGTGCATTTTCTGGAACTAACCTATTAACAAGATGCCGAAGTGCCAGTTGTTTTTTCTGCTGTTGTTGGTTTCTGAGATCCTCGTAAGGCAATATTCTCGGAATGGGACGAAATCAAAGGGCAGGGGCCTATTTTCTCACGAAGCTTCCAGAAGTCCGAAGGAGAGACGAAGAGGGGCCACGGAGGGGCCACACTATAGGGCGGCGCGGCCCCCCCTTGGCCGCGTGGCCCTGTGGTGTGGGGCCCCCGTGCCGCCTCTTGACCCGCCCTTCCGCCTACAAATAGCCTCCGTGACGAAACCCCCAGTACCGAGAGCCACGATACGGAAAACCTTCCAGAGACGCCGCCGCCGCTGATCCCATCTCGGGGGATCCAGGAGATCGCCTCCGGCACCCTGCCGGAGAGGGGAATCATCTCCCGGAGGACTCTACGCCGCCATGGTCGCCTCCGGTGTGATGTGTGAGTAGTCTACCCCTGGACTATGGGTCCATAGCAGTAGCTAGATGGTTGTCTTCTCCCCATTGTGCTATCATTGTCGGATCTTGTGAGCTGCCTAACATGATCAAGATCATCTATCTGTAATTCTATATGTTGCGTTTGTTGGGATCCGATGAATAGAGAATACTTGTTATGTTGATTATCAAAGTTATGCTTATGTGTTGTTTATGATCTTGCATGCTCTCCGTTACTAGTAGATGCTCTGGCCAAGTAGATGCTTGTAACTCCAAGAGGGAGTACTTATGCTCGATAGTGGGTTCATGCCTGCATTGACACCTGGGACAGTGACAGAAAGTTCTAAGGTTGTGTTGTGCTGTTGCCACTAGGGATAAAACATTAGTGCTATGTTCAAGGATGTAGTCACTAGTTACATTACGCACCATACTTAATGCAATTGTCTGTTGCTTTGCAACTTAATACTGGAGGGGGTTCGGATGATAACCTGAAGGTGGACTTTTTAGGCATAGATGCAGTTGGATGGCGGTCTATGTACTTTGTTGTAATGCCCAATTAAATCTCACTATACTCATCATGATATGTATGTGCATTGTCATGCTCTCTTTATTTATCAATTGCCCAACTGTAATTTGTTCACCCAACATGCTGTTCGTCTTATGGGAGAGACACCTCTAGTGAACTGTGGACCCCGGTCCAATTCTCTTTACTGAAATACAATCTACTGCAATACTTGTTCTACTGTTTTCTGCAAACAATCATCTTCCACACAATACGGTTAACTCTTTTGTTGGGGGGATAACCCCCGGTATGCCAAAGGCATGCCAAACCGGATGGTTTGAGCCATTGAGATACCGGTTTAATGTTCTTGCCGGAAGCCTAGAAGGAATCCGGGAGAGCAAGGCTAAGCCGGTATCCCCAAAGGGGTATGCCGGGACCCGGTATAAAAGATACCGGAAAGGAGAGCCTGTCGGCAGGACTGGTCAAAGATTCTCTTCAGAGCAAGAAGACAAGGATGAGCTACGCCAAGTAACTTTATTCAGAGCCCTGGCGCCAAAGAGAGGGGTGACGTCCAAAGAAGCCGGAGGACATCAGCAGCCCTGATAAAAGAAGGCCCCGGTGTCATCTATGATTAAAGTAGCTTTGTACAGTAGCCTGTTAAAGTAGCTTTGTACAGTAGCCTGTTAAAGTAGCTTTGTACAGTAGCTCTGTAAAGTAGTTTGTCCAGTCAAAGATGCCATTAGGGTTTCTTGCAGTATAAGCCACCCTCTCCCCTATATAAGGAGAGGGGGCAGCCCTTCTTCACGGGCAAGCAAGTAGGTACGCGTGTATGTAGGAAGGCAGAGCCTGTAACCTGTGTGAATCTATGAACATGGTGATCTAGAGGGAGTTCTTCCTTGTGTCTTTCTTCTTCAACTTCTGGCCTTGGCCAAGTTCTTGAGGAAACCATCCGGAATCTCTTCCCACCTGATCGCAAACCCTCCCCCGAATCCTCTTGCGTCCATTCGGCCCCAATCTAAGCCATCCTATGGCATCTGCTCGTTCACCACGACGACAGTTGGCGCCCACCGTGGGGCCTGAAGTGGCGCTTGATGGAGTTCACATTCGGGCGGGCGTTCTCGAGATCTCCGGCGAACGTGCGGTGTCCGCGTTGGTGCAGAGCATCTACGCCATGGACTTCATCAACGACAACGCGGGCTGCTTCGCCAACGGCGGCGTCTTCCCCAAGAACGGCCGCATCATCGAGTTCGGCAGCCATCGCGTCTACTTCGGCACCGTCCCTGTGCGCCAGCGCCTCTCGCCGGTGCTGGTGGCACCGGACCCGCCAAGATGGCTCTGTGCTGGCCGCGCCGCCGGCAGCGTCGAGGTAATGATGACCGGTGTGGCTGGTGCAGGAAAGGAGGTTGCGGCTGAAGGTGCCGGTCGCGCGGTTTCGACCCGTGCGGCTAAGCCACCGCTGGAGCGCGGCGCAGGCGCAGCGGGAGCATCATCCGCGCCACCGGAGACACCGCTCCAGGCGGCGATGAACGTCCTCGCCACCCCCATCGCGCGAGAACATCGATCCGGCAGCGGCTCGGCGGAGCTGGAGGCGCAGCGCCGAAGATGCTAGAAAGCGGCAAGGACATCGTCGTGGCGCAGCGCGAGCTGAACCTAACCGTACGTGAGTATAACGCTGCCCATGGCTTTGCTTCGTTAGCGCGCATGCTGCTAGGATGCCGGAAAACCGGCTAAAAGCTCGCAACCTAGATCAAGATTTGCGCAAAGAGATTCTTACCGGCAAGAGCGCCTCTGCATCTGTTAGCATCGTGGAAAAGCCTAAGTATAGCAGCCCGGATAAAACTATAAAAGCTGCTAAGGCCGCTGTAGAGCTGTGCGAGTCGCTTTCCGGAGAGGCTTTGGTAAAGCAGCAAGAGCGTGTTAGAGAGCTGCTGGAAACCATTGAGCAGCAAAATGCTGAGCAGCTGGCTAAGCTGAACAAGGCAGCGGCCTCAAAATCCGCGCGTTCAACAAAGAATGCCGGTAGCAAATCCCATGGGCAGGCTTCGTCCCCCATCCGGATAGAAGGAGAGAAAAAGAAATGAATGCGCAGCAGATGATCGTGTACGATCCGGTTCTTGCCGGAAAGCAACAAGCCGGGCAACACGATGCCGGTAGAAAAGCCAAGGGGCAGAGCGAGGCTATGCCGCAGGCTATGCCGGAAACAATCATGCCGGTAGATATGAGACCGGGCAAAACTATCGAGCTGCAAGGGCAGCGTACGAGGAGGAGGAAATAGATCCCCCAAGGTATCGGCAGGCAAGGGCCGCGGTACCGGAATGTCACGATGAAGCCGATTCCACGAAACCGGCAGCATACCGGAACCCATTGGGAGAACGCCTGGGAGAGAGATACTTACCGGAACGGGATGCGAGGCACCGTCTGGATAGAGTATACTTGTCGGAAATGATCGAGGAGGAAGGTGCTCCAGGTCCAAAGTGTTTTGGCCCAAGGATCATGAAAGAAAAACCACCAGTTCGCAACTTTATGTTGCCCCGTGACACAAAGACGTATGACGGCACCACGAAGCCGGAAGATTGGCTCGCGGATTACGTGACCGCGGTATACGTTGCAGGCGGTGGAGGAACCGTAGCAGGAGGAGGAAACCGGCGTTGGGCCGTGAGGATCATACCATCCTTTTTGGTTGGACCGGCAAGAATCTGGCTAAACAACTTGCCGGCAGGAAGCATAAATGGCTGGCTGGATTTTGAGGAGGCCTTTGTGAGCAATTTCAGCAGCACCTATCAGAGGCCAAACAGGCCGCAAAGAACTTGCTCTGTGCGTGCAGCGCCCGAACGAAACAGACCGGGATTATCTAGCCCGGTGGAACACCACAAGGAACTCTGTGAGGGGGTGATCGAGGCACAAGCCATTGCTTGGTTTAGCAAAGGATGCAGAAGAGGTTCACCGTTGTGGCAAAAGTTGCAGCGCAACATGCCGACAACGTTGGCGAGATGATACGTGTGGCGGATAGCTATGCGTTGGGAGACCCAACGCAACCGGAGGCAACCGGAGCCGGAACAGCCGCGCCACGAACAACACCGGGACAACCGGAATAACAAAAGAAGGGAAGATTTTCCGGATCGAAGGTACGGTCCGCAGCAAGTTGCTGCTGTGCAGGAAAACTTTGAGGCCAGCGACAGCCAGAGGCAAAAAACGGATCGCAGCCATGGGCGGGTCCTAAGAAACAATGGGTGGAAAAGAAACCCTGGGTCCGTAAGAAGAACTGGCAAGAACCCGCGAAATACACCATGGAAGCTGCCATGGATCAACCTTGCCGGTGGCACACGCCGAATCCGGCACATCCGTCAAACCATCTGACGAAGGATTGTACCTGGACCAAGTACTTGATGCAAAAAGGAACAGTGAAAGATGCGCGGCCACCGCAAGACATGCCGCGGCAGCAACAACAGCTACCGCCACCACCACCACTTACCGGGGCAAACGCCTTACCGGTGCAGCCAAACCGGCAGAAGTACATCAAAGAAGTTAACCGGGTGGAGCAAAATGATAACCAGCCACCTCCACCGGCACCTTTAGGCCGGAATGTTTACGAAGATCCGCATCTGTGCTGTGTTGTCTTTGTCATCGAGCCAACAGACCGGCAAAGTGTACACCGCGCTCCATGGAGGTCAATGCGGTGATGCGGCAGTTCCCAAGTACATGATGTGGTCCAATCAGGAAATTACCTGGTCATCCAAGGATCACCCAAGGATCATGCCGAATCCGGGTGGATATGCTCTTGTTGTGGACCCGATCATGAAAGGGCCGCAAACTCGAGTGAAGTTCAGCAAGGTGCTGATAGACAATGGCAGTAGCATCAACATCATGTACAAGCACACCATGCAAACGCTGGGCATAACAGAAAACATGCTTCAGCCAACGCGCACAACGTTCCATGGGATCGTCCCTGGCTTGTCCTGTGCCCCGATAGGAAAAGTTCGGGTGGACGTGGCATTTGGAGGACGTGACAATTGCCGAGTGGAAAATCTGGAGTTTGAGGTGGTGGATCTGGACAGTCCCTACCATGCATTGCTGGGGAGACCGGCGTTGGCTGCTTTCATGGCCACCACTCATACGGCTTACCTCAAGATGAAGATGCCGGCACCTCGTGGGCCATTGACTGTGGTGGGAAACTATAAGATCTCACTGGAAACTGCATCTGCCGGATCAAACCTAGCAGAATCGCTGGTGATCGCGGAGGAAAAGAAAAGAATGCAGACAGCTGTTGCGCTGGCTCATTCCTCACAAATAAGTTTGGCGGCAATGAGTGAAAACATGGGCACACCGGCATTCAAGCCAACCAATGAAACAAAGAACATTGTGCTGGATCCGGCTTACCCAGAGCGCACCGTTCGTATCGGCGCCGGCCTTGATCAAGCATAGGAAAGCGCGCTCGTCAGCTTCCTCCGTGAGAATCGGAATATCTTTGCCTGGTCAACTGATGATTTGGTAGGTGTTCCGAGGGAGCTGGCTGAGCACTCTCTAAACGTCCGGAAAGATGCCAAGCCGGTGCGGCAGCCACTGCGTCGGTTCGCTGAAGACAGAAGAAAGATCATAGGAGAAGAAGTAACCAAGCTGCTTGTTGCCGGATTCATTGTGGAGGTCACGCACACAGAGTGGCTGGCCAATCCGGTAATGGTTAAAAAAAAAGAAAGATGAGAACCTGGAGGCAAAAGCTCCGAAGGTGTGGCGCATGTGCATCGACTACACCAACCTGAACAAGGCTTGCCCAAGAGATCCTTTTCCTTTGCCACGAATCGATCAAGTGATTGATTCAACTGCTGGGTGTGAGTTGTTGTCCTTCCTGGATGCCTATTCCGGTTTCCACCAAATTCCCTTAAAAAAGGAAGATCAAATAAAAACTGCGTTCATTACCCCGCACGGGGCTTATTGCTATGTCACTATGCCTTTTGGGTTGCGCAACGCTGGTGCAACGTACCAGCGCTGTATGCAAAAATGCTTGTTTGATCAAATTGGAAAAAATGTGCAAGTCTATGTGGATGACATCGTGATAAAAACTAAGGTAAAAAACATTTTAATCGATGACATCCGGCAAACATTCGACAACCTAAGGCGGTTCCGGATGAAACTCAATCCGGCAAAATGTACCTTTGGTGTCCCCGCCGGCAAGCTGCTCGGTTTCCTGGTTTCAAGCCGGGGCATAGAGGTTAATCCGGTAAAGATCCGGGCGATAGAAAGAATGGCTATCCCTCGAGAGTTAAAAGATGTGCAAAAGTTTACCGGAAGCTTGGCATCGCTGAGCCGGTTTGTAAGCAGATTGGGAGAAAAAGCTCTGCCACTCTATGCTCTCATGAAGAAATCTGACACGTTCGTCTGGACCCCTCAGGCAGACGCAGCGTTTAAGGAGCTAAAAACGATGCTAGCCACAGCACCCGTCGGCTTCACCTCTAGAAAGGGAGCCTATGCTGTTATACATAGCAGCAACAAACCGGGTTGTGAGTGTAGTGTTTGTGGTTGAAAGAGAAGAGGAAGAAAAAACCGTCCAGAGGCCGGTATACTACTTGAGCGAGGTGCTCTCCCTCTCAAAACAAAACTACCCTCACTTCCAGAAAATGACTTATGGCGTGTACATGGCCGCCACAAAACTCAAGCACTACTTTGAGGAACACCCCATGAAGGTGGTGAGTGAAGCACCAATTTCCGACATCATGTGCAACAAAGATGCCAGCGGCCGGATTGCAAAATGGGCGATCCAGATATCACCGTACGTGCCGGTATATGAAAGAAGAGATGCCATAAAATCACAGGCTTTGGCTGATTTCCTTGTTGATTGGGCGGAGATGCAATACAAACCGCCAGATCAGAGGATAGAATACTGGAAGATGCACTTTGATGGATCTAAGCTCAAGGAAGGTCTAGGTGCCGGTGTGGTGCTTACTTCACCAAAAGGAGACCACCTCCGGTATGTTTTGCAAGTACATTTCAGGGCATCGAACAATGTCGCTGAATATGAAGCTTTGATCCATGGGCTTAAGGTCGCAAAAGAAATCGGTGCACACCGGATCATTTGCTATGGCGATTCAGACCTTGTGGTACAGCAGTGCTCAGGAGATTGGGATGCAAAAGACGCCAACATGGCCTCGTACCGGTTTCACGTGCAAAAGATTGCCGGATTCTTCGAAGGATGTGAGTTTCACCATGTGCCGCGAGCAGAAAATGAAGCCGCGGATGCTTTGTCCAAGTTGGGCTCATCTAGGCAAGAAATTCCTCCCGGAATAGCTTTGGCTCACCTAAGAGTGCCATCGATCAAGCCGAGCCCGGAATCAGAATCAATTTTTGTACCAGAGTCACACGTAGTACCCATGGATATCGATGAAGGGAACCCGGGGACTGCTCCGGCAAGCTCGGGGACTGCTCCGGTAGGCTCGGAGACTGCTGTACCCATACCGGAAGAAACGATGCTGGTAGATAGCATGGAGATAGATGCACCGGTGTTTTTGGTTCGAGAAATACCATCATGGGTTAAACCTATTAAGGAATTCCTGATCAGCGGCACCTTGCCGGCTGACGAAAATGAATCAAGGAGGATACAAAGAAGGTCCAAAGCTTACACATTCATCAATGGTGAGGTGTACAAGAGAAGCGTTACCGGTGTCCTTCAAAGGTGTGTGGAACCGGAGGAAGGAAAAGAAATGCTTGAGGAAATTCACCAAGGAGAATGTGGGCATCATGCTTCATCAAGGGCTTTGGTAGCAAAAGTATTCCGGCATGGGTTCTATTGGCCCACTGCTTTGGAGGATGCTGAGGATTTGGTAAGAAAATGCAACGGCTGCCAGAGGTACGCCAAGCAAAACCATACCCCAGCATCCGGTTTAAAGACAATACCGCTAACATGGCCATTCGCTGTTTGGTGCCTTGACATGGTTGGACCATTCAAAGCGCAAGAAGCAGCATGACTCACATCTTGGTCATGGTGGATAAGTTCACCAAGTGGCTGGAAGTAAAACCTATCGCAAAGTGTGATGGGCATACAGCTGTGAAATTCTTGAAAGATGTCATTTTGCGGTATGGATACCCGCACAGCATCATCACTGATAACGGAACCAACTTTGCTCAAGGAGAGTTCAAAAGGTTCTGTGAAGAAAAGAACATCCGGTTGGATTTGTGCTCAGTGGCACATCCACAGGGCAATGGCCAAGTAGAAAGAATGAATGCCTTGGTGCTTTCCGGTATCAAGCCTAGACTCATTGATGCGGTGGAAAAGTCACCGGGATGTTGGCTCGATGAGCTACCATCAGTACTGTGGAGTATAAGAACAACTCCAAACCGGTCTACCGGATACACTCCCTTCTTCATGGTTTATGGAGCGTGCGGTGATACCAACCGATATCATCCATGATTCACCAAGGGTACAGCTCTATACTGAGCAAGAGGTCAAAGAGGCCAGAGAAAACGATGTGGACTTGCTAGAAGAAGCAAGAGAGCTGGCTTTGGCAAGAACAGCCATTTACCAGCAAAACCTAAGACGCTATCATAACCGGAAGGTTAACCCAAGAGTTTTCCGGGAGGGAGATCTTGTACTTCGCCTGGTGCAGCGCACTGAAGGCCGGCATAAGCTTTTGCCACCGTGGGAAGGTCCCTTCATTGTAAGCAAGGTGCTTCACAATGATGCATACTACTTGATAGATGCACAGGAATGGAAGAAAGGAAAGGCGGACAGGTCCGGCGAGGAGAGCAAGCGTCCATGGAACGTAGCTCTGTTGCGTCCTTTCTACTCTTGAAGTGGTGGTGTAAGAAGTTCCTTTTTGTACCTTATATGCTATGAATAAAAGATGCCGGAACCTTGAGTGAATCTCGGGGACTACCCCAACTTAAGTTGCATGTAACTTGTCTATTTTTTTCAGTTTACCGGTTGCTTATTGAATGTTTTTTCTTTCCGGTTTAGTAGTGTGCTAAATCCTACCGGAGTCTTCGACTCTGCTTTGTCCGCAAACCGGCTTCATGGCAAGCAAGATAAACCGGTAGGGGATAAGCACATGAACTGCGAAAAGGAGAGCAGGAAAGAACAATCTGAAAAATTTAATTAACCCCGGGTAAACCGGTTTTTTGCACAATTTCAACGTTATTTCTCAGTTCAAGAAGAGGCGAGTTTGGTGGAAGAACCTTGTGCTCATACGCCAAAGAACGCCCGTAGAAGGCAGGCAGAGCCAAGGCAAAAGAACCAAGTATGCATCAAATTGGATGCGGAAGCAATTGAGAAATCTTTGCAGTGCAGGATAAAAGCGGAACCAAAAGCAAAATATGTTAAGGCAAACTCATAAGTACTTAGCTACCGGTATAACTTACCGGCAGGAAATGTTGTAGCACAACCACAGGCAAACTTAAGTTTTACATCATAAGCCCCGGCATTCCGGGGCAGAATTTAACAGATATTGTCTTAAAGCAACAGGACCAACAGATATAATGAGCAAACACTTCAAAGGAAATCATCATGCAGCAGGCCTCCGGAGGAGCATCGCCGGCACCAGCATCGCCAGGACCTCTTCTTCGGCTTCACCCTCCTCCTCGTCGAGATAATCCGTGACGCCGGGAGGGGAGGGATGAAGGTGCGCATGTCGGCATACTCCGCGATGCGGTACGCGCGATCCTCGCCGCTTGGCGGAGAGGATCGGGTCCAGATCCGTTTCGCGCCTTCGCGCACGCCGGTAAGGGCGTCCAGATTGAGCTCCGGTACCAGGAGCAAGCGACGCGGAGGGCGGATTCCGGTCCAGCGCGGGCAGCAGAGCACCGCCACTCGCGGATCCTCCCGCCGGCACCTTTCAGGCGGTCGTTGATGAGGGAGAAGGTGTCCGGCACCTCCTCGCCAAAGCCATAAAGTCCTGTATAGCTGGGTAGCTACATCAGGGATGTCCGAAAGATTGCGGTCTATGCAGCGCATATGGGACACCCGCGCGTTAAGCGCGACCAGATGGTCCTTGGGCGTCCATGGCACGGTAAGATCCGCTTGGCCTTTGTCCTTGCGCTGCGCGTCGACCTTCTTGACGGCATACCTCTGCGAGTCCGGAAAGAGGCCTGTGCAAAGAAAGAAAAAGCTTAAGGAAAAGAGTCCGGAAGAAAAAGAGACCGGAAGAAAAGGAGTCCGGAAGAAAAAGAGACCGGAAGAAAAAGAGACCGGAAGAAAAAGAGACCGGAGAGAAAAGAATCCGGAAGAAGAGAGACCGGACGGAAAGATAGCGGAAACAAAAATGGGGTCGAAGGAAAAAAGGCTCGTATGCAGTAGTCAAAGTGTAAAAGAAAACAACTTACGGAGGGCAAGTGTGTCGGTCTGCAGGATCAGCTGATCGCACTCCTTGTGCCCCTCCTCCAGCCGCGCGGCCTTCTCCTCGGCACCCTTCCGGGCCTTGGTCATCTCCTCCAGCTCTGCCCGCAACACCACAGTGGCATTGCAGGCATTCTCCAGAGCCTCGTCCAACTTGGCCGCCGCAGTCACTTCAGCGGCCTTGAGGGCCTTGGCGTGGTCAAGCCCCAGCTGAATCAACTGAGACTTGAGCTCCTGGTAGCTGGTCTTGAGGGCGTTTAGCTCCTCCTGGTGCTGCCGGCTGAGCTCATCCTTCTCCCCTCAGAATCGAAAAATGAGTGTTAGCAAGGCTACACTAGTAAAACTGAAAAGAAACCAAGTTCAAAGGAGAAAGGAAAAAATAGTACGTTGGGCCGTGGCGAGCTGCTCCTTGAGAGCATCGATGGAAGCTTCCGGGATCACTGTTGAACAGAAATTGTAAATATCACAAGGAAAAGAGGTTTCCGGTAGCAAAGATGCCGGTGAAGCGAAAAACTTACCTTGGCACTTGTCATGTGCCTCAGCGAGCTCCCGGTGCTCCCATAAAAGCTCCTCGAAGAGGGCCTTCCGAGTGTCAGCGGTGACCTGTTCAAGAAAAAGAAGAAATAAGGTAAAATTTTGTGCTAAGAACCAAGTTCTTAACCCGAAACTCGGGGATCGGGCAAGTGCCGGTTTTGCGCATTTCTAAGGTAAATTATGTGTTAAGAAGAAGATGTTTAACCCGAAACTCGGGGACTGGCAGTGCCGGTTTTGCGCTAAAAACTTAAGTTAAGTTTTGCGCTAAGAGCTGCGCTCTCACCACAAAACTCGGGGACTGGGAAGATAGACAAGAGAGAAACCGGCATGAAACTAAGGAAAAGATAAAGCAGAACCGGAAACGAAGAAACCGGCAAAGGTTGAAAGTTAATAAAACATACCGTCAGATTGTTCGTGGAATCGTACCACGCGCTGTCAAGCTCTTTTACGGCAGCCCGGAGCCGCATGAAGTGCTCCTCAGAACACCGATCCCCGACAGGATCAGGTGCCGGCAGCCGATCCTTGCCCATGCCGCGGGTCGCCGGAGTGATGTCCGCGGCGTTCCACTTTTGGGCATACGGCAGGAGGTGCCCCAGGTCCCGGCCTTGGCGCTGGAACTCCGTAATGCGGCCGAGGAGGCCGGTGGCCTTCATGCTGGCGCTTTTGGCAGCCTTGGAGACGTGCAGCACCAAGGGCTGCTGGCCGCCCGAAGGGGCGCTGGAGGCCGTCGCCCTCCCCTTGATGAGCTTGGAGGGCTTGGGCGGCGGCGCGGTAGAAGAGGCCCCGGAAGTCTTAGCCGGCGGCGCGCCAGGAGCGGCCTTGGAGGGCTGGGCGCGAGGAGCCTCAGGCGGAGGCATGAGGATGGTGCGTGGAGAAGGGGGAGCGCTAGGAGCGTCACCCGTCTTGGAGCCTTCCGGCGCGGAAGATTCCGGCGCGGAGGTTGTCCTTTTCGAGGACGGGAGGAGCAAAGGCTCCGCCCGCCCGGCAGCTTCTTCTTCGCCGGCGCCGGCGTTGGTGGCGCCGGTGGCTTGGTGTTCCGGGAGGAAGGAAAGATCCTCCTCCGTGCGGTGATCTGACCGTGAAGGGGCCGCACGCCCGACTTGTTGTGCCCCGAAAGGGAGGCAGAGGTGTTGCCGGCACCAGATGGTGCCGGGCTTGAACGAGGAGGAGGGGTTGAGGTCCTTGCGGATCCCTCAGAGCCCGATGGCCTTGGGCCAAGCTTGAGAGCGGGGCTGAGAAAAAGAAAAAAGACAAGTGGTTGAGAAGAAGCAACCGGAAAAAGAACTTAGCAAAAAAGGAGGCAAGCCGGAAAATGAAATTACCCGGAAGCGGTTGGCATCGCTTTGCGCCCGTAGCGGCGCACGCCCACTTCTTTCTCCCCCACGGGCTCCGTCCGGAAGCGCTTGGAGGGAGGAGCATGGCTGGAGCCGGCAGTAGATGCCGGCTGCTTGTTCTTCTGGCCCTGGGCCATGAGTTTGTCCACAAACTCAGTGCCGGCCTCGGCGCGCAGGGGCGGCACGCGCTCGTGGATCTGTGAGTTGGATATGGCTAAGAAGCAATTCGCAAGAAAGCGATAATGGCAAAGTATAAGAAGCCGGAAAAGAAAATACCTCGAGCACAACCAGCTCCTCGGGGTTTCCGGTGGGCTCCGGCGGGTCCCGGCCAAGGCGTGCAGCCGGGGTCTTCCCCATCTTCAGGTCCTTCCAATAGATGTAGGGATCCGGGTCGAAGGAGTCAAAGGCACGCTTCCGGAGAGGTCCTCGCGGCTCTGCCTGGATAGAGGGGAAGCGGTCCCTGGCCTGAAACAAGGTAAAAAAGAAGGTTAGCAAAAGCAGAAACTTACCGGCAAAGACAACCCCAAGTGCGTAATCTCTTACTTCTTGGGTCGGACGGTTAGAGGAACTGAGGGGAAGGAGGCCCCATTCCCACGCAAAAGGCATAGCAGTTTGACAAATCTGCTTGGCCTTGAGAACAACGTCTTTCTTGCTGAGAGCGCGGCCTGTGATCTTGGTAGGATCGCCTGGGCCATACATCTCGCTCATCCTATGTGCGCGGCGCTTCAGAGGAAGCACCCGGCGCGATATGAAAGTCCGGATGATATCGTCAGAACAGATGTTGGTCTCCTTCTTCAGAGAGGCCAAGAAACGCACTACCCGGTTGGTTTCGGCGTGTTCCGTCCTTGGGTTGTAGCTCCAGTTGGTTCTACTGGGGGGCCCCTCTTGGTATGGAGGAAGGTTGATGCGATCGGCGCGGCCGGTGTTCTTCACGTAGAAGAAAGTTCCTTGCCAGGTGCGGCAAGACTCGAGGCCGGTAAACTTAAGAAAAGTGCTCCCTTGGCGGGAGCCGACGATGCAGGAGCCGCACTGCACGGGCGGCTTGGGCTTAGGAATCTCCTTGCCCTGGACGGAGTTGATCCGCAAGTTGAAGAAGCGGGCAAACGTCTCACAAGTGGGACGAATGCCGATGTAAGCCTCCATGAAGGTGGCATAACAAGAGAGATAGAAAATGGCGTTGCCAGGAAGGTGGTGAGGTTGGAGTTCGTAGAAATCTAGGAACTCCCGGAAAAAAGTAGAGGCAGGAAGGCCGAAGCCACGCTCAAAGTGAGCAAGAAAAACAACAAACTCGTCGTCTTCCGGATCCGGTTCGATCTCGTCATCCGGAATCCGACAGGAAACTCCTTCCGGAATCCTTCGAGACCGGTACAGCCAATCAATCTCGAACTCAGTAACGTTGGAGCCCATCCAGGCTCCGCGAGTGGGTGGGGAAGGCTCCTCGCCGGAAGATTGGCTGGAGCTGCTAGAGGCTTGGCCAGAGCTGCTGGCCTCTTGGCTACCGGAAGCTTGGCTAAAGCTACCGGATTCTAGGTGGCCGCCGGACTCTTGGGGGTCACCGGATTCCTGCTGGTTGCCGGAATCGGTTTCCATTGGATCTGAGGCCGTAGATTCACCGGGAGAAGGTCTACGGCGCTTGAGAGAAAGAGAAGAAGAGGATGCAGAGGAAGATCCCTCATCAGACATCGCAAGGATGGGCGGAGAAACAGGAATCCCAAACTTCAACCCCGTGTGAAGATCTACGAGTAAGAAGAAAACCAAAGAAAAGGAGCAAATAAGAACACCAAAGGCTCAAGATCTGGAAAGCAAGCGAACGGCGAGTAAAGCAAAATTGATACCAACCTTGAGCGGCGCGGACGCTGAGGGGAGTGTTTGCTGACGGTGGAGCGGCTCTGCGGTCGCCGGCGAGCTCCGTCGATGGCGAAGCGGAAAAGCTCGCGAAGAAGCACAAATGCGGCGGACGCGAGGAAGGTGCTGCCAAAGAACTCCGCACGGCGAAGTTCGGCGGAGGGGCGGCGTGAGTTCGCCGGGCGCCGGAGCTTGAACGGGCGACGGCGGACGGAGAGCGGCGGAGGCGCAGAGGCGTGGAGCTCTGTGCGCGAAGGAGGAGAATGCGAAGAAGATGAAGGGGAACGGGCAGTTGTGCTTATATAAGAGAGAGAAAGTGGGCAGCGAACCGCTGGGCCGCGGCGGTTCGCCTCGCGGCCCGCGACGGTTCGCACCTTGGGCCGCCACGTGGCGAACGGATACACGCGCGAAAACGGAGGCGCACGCGGGATCCCGAAGAGGTAGTGGGATCCGCTGCGGTGCATTAAATGCGTGCGCGGGAGTCGAAACGGTGTGACAGCGGGCACTGGCGCGTCAGTTACAGTGCGCATGTCACTGACAGGCGCGGGGCCCGATATACTCTCGACTTCGCCGAGGAAGGAGCAGAGACACGTGGTGCCGGAAAAAAGAGATGCCGGAACGAGCCTTGCAAAGAGAAGAAAAGGAACAAGGGTAAAGGTGCCGGAACTAAGCTCAAGAGATGAGTGACTAAACCGGTATCTTAGAAAGATGAAAACCTGGCATGGTCTGTAGGATAAAATCCTCCAGGCTATACCAGCTTCGGGGACTAATGTTGGGGGGATAACCCCCGGTATGCCAAAGGCATGCCAAACCGGATGGTTTGAGCCATTGAGATACCGGTTTAATGTTCTTGCCGGAAGCCTAGAAGGAATCCGGGAGAGCAAGGCTAAGCCGGTATCCCCAAAGGGGTATGCCGGGACCCGGTATAAAAGATACCGGAAAGGAGAGCCTGTCGGCAGGACTGGTCAAAGATTCTCTTCAGAGCAAGAAGACAAGGATGAGCTACGCCAAGTAACTTTATTCAGAGCCCTGGCGCCAAAGAGAGGGGTGACGTCCAAAGAAGCCGGAGGACATCAGCAGCCCTGATAAAAGAAGGCCCCGGTGTCATCTATGATTAAAGTAGCTTTGTACAGTAGCCTGTTAAAGTAGCTTTGTACAGTAGCCTGTTAAAGTAGCTTTGTACAGTAGCTCTGTAAAGTAGTTTGTCCAGTCAAAGATGCCATTAGGGTTTCTTGCAGTATAAGCCACCCTCTCCCCTATATAAGGAGAGGGGGCAGCCCTTCTTCACGGGCAAGCAAGTAGGTACGCGTGTATGTAGGAAGGCAGAGCCTGTAACCTGTGTGAATCTATGAACATGGTGATCTAGAGGGAGTTCTTCCTTGTGTCTTTCTTCTTCAACTTCTGGCCTTGGCCAAGTTCTTGAGGAAACCATCCGGAATCTCTTCCCACCTGATCGCAAACCCTCCCCCGAATCCTCTTGCGTCCATTCGGCCCCAATCTAAGCCATCCTATGGCATCTGCTCGTTCACCACGACGACATCTTTGTTACAGCAAGCCGGTGAGATTGACAACCTCACTGTTTCGTTGGGGCAAAGTACTTTGGTTGTGTTGTGCAGGTTCCACGTTGGTGCCGGAATCACTGGTGTTGCGCCGCACTACATCTCGCCGCCATCAACCTTCAACGTGCTTCTTGACTCCTACTGGTCCGATTAAACCTTGGTTTCTTACTGAGGGAAACTTGCCGCTGTGCGCATCACACCTTCCTCTTGGGGTTCCCAACGGACGCGTGTCGAACGAAGAGACAATACGTCAACCACGCGCATCAGGGGCGAGCGGTGGAAACGACGAGAACCGAATCGACGTGGACCAAAGGGTGCGCCGTCGAGTGGCGGTTCACCAGCGACCAACCACATCGCCGGGGATGGCCGGAGTAATTCGGCGACGGCGACGCGAGTCGCCAGAGCGTCGAGGAAATTAGGGTTAGGCGAAGAGAGCGTCTACAGGTGCGACTGTGTCGGTTGGACCGAGCCCAACGGGCTGGTCCAACCTAACCAGCTCGTCCACCTGACAGGTGGGGCCACAAGGGCATTTTGGCCATTTCAAAATATGCCAATTAAGTGAATCTTTCCAGAATTTTTAGAAAATAAAGATAGCTCTAAAAAATAAATAAAAATATGGAAACCACTCAAAATAAAATTCTCTGTCATAATAAAATATGAAATGAAAATTTTGAGACAAATGAAATTAAGTCATAAATTAATGAATATTATAATCATTAAAAATAACCCCTTATATTTTTAATGATAAAAATAAGTCCATAATATCTTTTGGACTTTAAAAACACCTTGGCAACATTCCAAGGTAGTATTTTACCTTAAAAGGAATATCCCTAAATTGTTCTTAGTAATCACCTCTATCATGAAATGATAAAACACCGGGAAGGGGGAACTAAACCCTAAAACTGGAAAGCATGCATATTTGCTTCTTTAACCAATGCCCTTATCGGACAATGGTGCTATCTTTCAGAAACAGAGGACAAGGGTCAGTCCACACCTTCCAACTGCAACACTTTGCAGTCTTCAGGCAAGTTCATCGCTTGCTCATGTCATTTGAGTATTTTTACCAAATTACTTGCAAAGTACTATACTTATCACTCTTGCATGAAAAATCAAAAGTACTATTTTCATAACTATGAATATGACTAACTGGTGGGCAATGGAACCATGGTATGTGTTGATATGGTGGAGGTTCCATTGCAAGGGTTTATATCCATCTAGGATTAAACAACAAATGTCGTCCAGTGATTCTTGTGCAGTAAAACTCGTGTTAACCATAAGATCTGGAGTGGGACGGAGTAGTCAGTTGTACTTCCACCTCTCGTACATCAACGGATGCACTTACCGTAGAAACTTGATCCAGTTAAGGACAAGGGGTAAGGTGGGGGTCCCGTTAAAGTCCCCACGGTAACACGGTCTATCATGGGTTGCATCTACCGATGAAGGAATTTATGGTAGATAGCCCTGAATTGTCGTCGTGGTCTGGGGCTATCCACAGAGGTATGCACCGGCGAGGACCCAGGTTCGGGGATTGAAACAAAGGGTGGGTGTGCAAGGTAGCGGAGGAGTATGACTAAGACCTTATACCGGGCCTCACACCAACGGAAGTGTGGACGGGAAAGCTGCCCGGTTGGCACCAAGGTTAAGATCTCTTATGGGTAAAGCAACACACCTCTGCAGAGTGTAATGAATCGTGACCTGTCACTCCTTGTTCCGGGTTTTGGAACTGCGAACGCTACCGGAAAGGAACTCCAAGAAGTTGTAGTAAACCGGTGAAGGCTGACAGACATAGTTCTTCTTAATAAAAGCAACCTTTTGAAGAAATGATTACAAAAACCTGTATTGGTATTAGACTTTCTGGTCTAATGCCGTAGCTAGTGCATTAAACACCTCTTTCCTATAATGAACTTGTTGAGTACGCTCGTACTCATACCTCTTATAATTCCCTGCTTAGATTGCCTGAATCGTCTTGAGGAGGACACCGACGGCCAAGATGGAGCAGATGGGATCTGCTATGAAGAGCCAGACCTCTCAGGAGGGGTAGAGGGAGTGGATTACCTTATCATCTACGGAGCCGGGGAGGGTTCTGAAGGAGAACAAGCGTAGGTTACCCTAATAGTAGTAGTACCCGAGCAGTACGAACACCTTAGTACTTAACTGCTCGAGAAGAATAAATGTATGACCTGCTAAGACTTTTATATTGTAAGCTAAGTTGGATTCACCTCGAACCCAGGAGTAAACCTCTTTGGACCCAGGAGGAGCTCCGAGATGATGTATATATATGGTTTGTAATAATGTATGAATGAGTTATGGACTAACTATGTTCTGTTGTACTACTCTGAGGGATGTAATATTTGCGGGTTGGTACTTCGTGAATGTTATATCAACGACTGGCATACTACAACATGCAGTGGTATGGAGGGTCACCACAGGTATGATGAGCACACTAGCAAGTTTCCCCTCAGTAAGAAACCAAGGTTTAGGGCCGACGTGGGAGTGCTGGACAATTTATTGCGCTTCTGAACAAGTTGCCGCTATTGGAGTTGCGGCTGGTTTTTTGTGTGTCTGGTGCGGCTATTGGGAGCGAACCAGCAGATGCTCTAAGGAGACTAAAAAAGGCCTTTTCAGTTAGTAATCTGCCATTATTCCTAGAGGCCTTAGGCACAATGTTTTATCCTCATTAATAGTTATGATAGAAACCGTGAAGGTGATATTAAAGTTTGGTTGAAGGGTGGTCTATTACCTGAAACCAGCTTATACCGACTTATTGCCGTGTTTATATTTAATCGACGAGTAGGAGAAAGGCGTGACTTCTAAAGGTGTTGCTGGCTGACTAGTGGAAGGGCGCACTACCGGCATCAGCAACAACGTGGAACCTGCACACAACACAACCAAAGTACTTTGCTCGAACTTGCAGTGAGGTTGTCAATCTCACCGGTTATCGTCCTTCAGGTTATCGTCCAAACCCCTTTCAGTATTAAGTTGCAAGCAACAGACTATTGCATTAAGCAATTTGTGTAAAGTTACCAATAGAATTACCCTCAGATAGAACATTGTTGTTTTCTCCCTAGTAGCAACAACACATCTACAATCTTAGAAGTTATAAGTCACTCTCCCAGAAAACTAGAGGCATGAACCTACTATCGAGCATAAATACCCCCTCTTGGAGTCACAAGTGTCCACTTGGCCAGAGTTTCTACTAGCAACGGAGAGCATGCAAGATCACAAATAACATATGACATGAATATATAATCAATCTCAACATAGTATACAGTATTCATCGGATCCAGCAAACCAAACATATTGGATTACATAAAGATGATCTTGATCATGTAGGGCAGCTCACAAGATTGATACATGAAGGACAAAGTGGAGAAGCCAACCATCTAGCTACTGCTATGGACCCATAGTAAGGGATGAACTACTCACACATCACTTCGGAGGTGGGAATGACGATGTAGATGCCTCCGGCGATGATTTCCCCCTCCGGCAGGGTGCCGGGAAGAGCTTCAGAACCCCCCGAGATGGGTTCTGCGTTGGCGGCCGCGATGGAACTTCTCGTGGATGGAGGCTCGGGTATCGAGGGTTTTCCCGAGAAGATGTATAAATAAGCGGATGATTTAGGTCGGTGGGGGGCCTGGTGGGCCCAGACCTACCCTAGGTGCGGGCTAGGCCTAGGCCTAGGCCGCGCCATGGAGTGGTCTGATCGCCCTGTGGCGCCTCTTCGACCCCCCTCTGGACTTCTTCTTTGTTTTGGTAAAATACTGACTTCGGTTTTTGTTTCGTCCAATTCCGAGAATATTTCCTGTACAACTTTTCTGAAATACAAAAATAGCAAAAAACATGGAACTGGCACTGTGGCATCTTGTTAATAGGTTAGTGCCGGAAATCATGTAAAAGTGCAACGAAGTGTAAGAAAAACATATGTGAATTGGTGCAAAACAAGCATGGATTATCAAAAATTATAGATACGGTTTGAGACGTATCAAGGGCGCGCGCGAGCTTCACCATTTCTAGATCCATGAGAGACTCGAGAGAGGGCCTGCCGGTGCGCGGGAGAGAGGCCGGTGCTAGCCGGGCTCTTTTTTTGGAGAGAGATGTGGCTAATGGTGCAGTTTCGGTGGCTATGGAGATCTGAGGAAGAACAAGGCATGTATATAGGGGAGGGAGGTGAAAAGGCCAGCTAAATGGCACCGGTGGTGATGCAACTTCGATGTGCAGTAATGGCGAGACGAATCGGTTTTCGCGCGGGAACGAACAGTTGGACTTTATGTCTCGTCTCGTGTCTCTAGCCGGGACAAAAGGGCTGCCAACAGACCGCAAAAGGCGTCAGACTCTTTTGTCCCGGTTGGAGTCTCCAACCGGGACAAAAGGCCTTAAAGAACCACGACAAAAGGCCCTGTAGCTTCTCGGTGATTTCGGAGTGACATGGACGGCCTATTTGTCCCAGATCCAGAATGGGCCGGGACAAAAGGCTTGGACGCAAGGTCAGTTTTCTACTAGTGTAGCTTGTCGGATTTCCGTCACCCCATCTAGGGTTGCAGTAAATCTGGCTTATCTCGGCCGTCCGGACCATGGATCAGTTAAATTTTATGTCTAGAACGTTCCCCGCAAAATTTCCAACAACTTTGTAGTTGGGGAGTTTTCCGTTTAACGCCGTCTTCGACCAGTAACATGACCATATTCGAAAAAAGTTTTGGGAGGAAAGTCCCAATTTGACTCCAACAAGGTTTCCTCTTGTATTTTGTATTCTTGGTAATTCCTACACATCAAAGTGTAAAACAAGAACATTGTGCATTTTTGCAACTATTAGTAAGTTAGTCCAAATAAATCAGAAACTTTATATAAAACAAGTGTCAAAAGCATAATATTAGCATAAAGACATAAAAAAATTATAGATACGTTATGGACGTATCAAGCTCCCCGCGTCCGTCGTTGTCGCCTCGGCCTTCTGCTCACGCGGATGGTTTCAGAGGGGCTCCCATTCCAGCCCGGGAGGAGAGAGCTACATCGCCTGGCACCGCCCCTGATGCGGTTGTGGCCCTTCTGCCCACCTTCGCCCCTAGAGGTCTGGTCGGGTGCGTGGTGGCTCGTGCAGACGTTGTCATCCAAGAGGCTGATCGCCTCGTCGAGGAGATGTCCCGAGCCAGCCAGGACCTTTCCCGGGGGATGATACGTCCGATTTGCATCACTATTTTATATCATATTTTTCTGTTATTCATTGATATATTTCATATTTAGAGATGATACTTTATGTTATTCCATCAATTTTTGCATGTTTGATGATTATTAGAGAATTAACTGCAAGAGTCAGAATTCTGCTGGAAAAAGGACCATCAAGATACCATATTTCTAAAGAACAACACTTCCCAGAAAATACCCAGAAACTCCTATTTTGCCAGATGACGGAGGAAGCCAAAAGAGGAGCATGAGGTGGGCCAGGAGGGGCCCACACCACCCCTAGGCACGGGCCACCCCCTGGCCGCGCCTAGGAATGGTGTGGTGGCCCTGTCCCACCTTTGACGTCGCCCCCTCGCGTATTTCATCCCCCCAAGAACCCTAAGACTGGGGGAGCAAACAGAGAAATATTCCGCCGCCGCTTCGGGGCGGGAAAGCACAGAGAGAGAAAAAGCTCTCCGGCAGGTAGAAATCTGCCGGGGAAATTCCTTCCCGTAGGAGGCAAATCATCGCCATAGTCACCGCCATCGAGCTGGACTTCATCGGGATCATCATCACCATCATCTCCACTACCAGCACCATCATCACCGCCATCTCCACGCCGTCCCGCTGTAACATCTTGGGTTTGATACTTGTCTAGTTCATAGGGGAAACTTTCCCGGTGTTGATTACTCCTTGTAGTTGATGCTGTTGAGTGAAACCATTGAATTAAGGTTTATGTCCAGATTGTTATTCATCATTATATAACCTCTTATTATGATCCATATGATGTCTCGTGAGTAGTTCGTTTAGTTCTTGAGGACATGGGAGAAGTAATGATTTTAGTAGTGGAACTATGTTGAGTAATATTTAATGGTTTGATATTTAAGTTGTGGTGTTATTCTTCTAGTGGTGTCATGTGAACGTTGACTACATGATACTTCACATTTATGGGCCTAGGGGAATGCATCGTGTATTTGGCTACTAATTGTGGGGTTGCGGGAGCGATAGAAACCCAAACTACCGTTAGGAAACCGGTGCACGAGGGAGTGTAGTATCTAAAAGTTTAAGGTTGTGGTTAGATTTATCTTAATTACTTTCTTGTAGTTGCGGATGTTTGCAAGGGGTATAATCACAAGTCTGCATTAGTCCAAGTTGGGGTAGTGCATTAGCATATGTTCACCCACACAACACTTAGAAAACCAATGAAGATTATTCAGCTATGTGAAGCGAAAACACTTGACGAAATTCCCGTGTGTCCTCTGGAACGTTTGGTCATCATAAGTAAAACAACCGGCTTGTCCTTTGCTATAGAAAGGTTTGGGACACTCGCTGCAATTATTATTACTGTTGACGAGGCGGTTCCTCGGCAATGCCCACCATGAGGGGCTTGGGTTTTTAGAGAAAGGCGACGATGGAAGTTCCGGGAGCGAGGCGGTACACGATGTACCCAGGTTCACGTCCCCACGGTGGAGGATCTCTACGTCCTGCTAGCAATCCACTATATGAATATATGTGTACAGGGGGCCGCCATAGGCGGAGTTGTTGGATCTAGTCTAGTTCTAATCCGCGGGTTGCGGTTTCTAGGCGTGTCGCCTCTATAATTATGTTTCTGATTGTCCGTGTCTAAGGGGTGCCTCTGCCTGACTTTATATATCAGCCAAGCTAGGGTTTACAAGAGTCCTAGTAGGATTCATATTGGAGTCTTCTTTCCTTGTAGTCCAAGTTGAGGCGCGTGCAGATCCAGCTTGTCGAGTCCTCGTACTGGTCCACCTTCGTAGTTTGCACCGAGTATGGCAATGTCGAGTACCCGAAGGGTTATGCCCATGTCAACTGTCAACACCCGGATTTTTAAGTCCAGATGCCTGTTATGCCATACATCGCAATCCCAGGAATATTGTTGTTGCGAGACATAACAGTTGAATATCATAAGTCATCATTCATTACATACCATAGTCTTCTTACAAATAGAGATCACATGATCTATATTACACAAATAGTTGATCTATTGATCAACATACACAAAGTTCATAGTTTCATAGCGGAAGCGTAAATAGAAGGGACTCTCTAGTCCACAGGCCAACGTCTGACGTCAGAAGATTCCCTAGTTGTCGTAGGCGTCTTGCTGGTCGTCATCTTGATAGTTCTGCTCCTCTTCATAGTCTGGCCATTTGAATAGCCAGGGACACAGCCGTGAGTACTTTAAAGTACTCGCAAACTAATACTAATGTAAGTGTTAACAATTCTAGTCAGGGGTGCTAAGCTCTAGTTTATTTTGCATAAAGCCAATTTTAGTTCACAAACATTTTTGTAAACAACTCTTCATGTGCTAACTAACTCAAGTGGGAACATTAGTGTCATTCCCACAATTTCAAGTGGTGATTTCAATTCAATCCACCACCAGTCATTTCACCATCGTGTTTCAACATCATTTTCAAAGATATGGCATCGGAAACTGTATGGCCTTTCCAACCATCCGTAACCGTGGACGCGGCTATTCGAATAGGTTTACACTCTGCAGAGGTTGCACACTTGTGCCACAACATTTGATTTCATCCGTCGGGATTTCCCCGAATCATCGTAACACAGTACGCGGATCATCAACCATAACCTTTCACTTACAAATCCTAGTATGAGCACCTCTCCCCATGAGCTTGGCCTCCCAGTGAAGACCAACTGTCAACCTGGGAACTGCACAGGGCTTGGGCCGGACATTCACCTCATTTCGCATCATATCATATTATTTCTTTTGTTGTAGAGGCAGCTTTCGGCATAACCCCGATGACGCTTGTTTAGATGGAACCCATACTAAGACGCATAAACTTCCAGTTAAGCCCTACCCATAATCAGGTATTATGGGGGTACTTGTAAATTAGAAAGGTATCGCATTCAAACCAACACCATTGTTTTATCAAAAATCACCATCTTCTCTTGTTCACATTCACTTTCATAAATCATTCAATGGAATGCATCATCATTCCAAGGTTTCAAAATCATTTCAAAATCACATTGTTCCCATCTAGAGTAGTCAAGTTTAGTTCATTAGAACTAGCTCTAATTCATGAGGGGTGCTATCTTGCTTTGCCTGGAAGAGACTAACTCACTACTCTAGTAAACAACTTGTACTTTGACCAAAGTTAACTATAAAAGTAACTCATTTAGAAAACAAGTATAAACTTGTAATGTAAAAACTTGGGATAGGCTTATGTAAGAAAAAGTAAGAATCATGGTGCCTTGCCCCAAGGGGCTTTGCACTTTGCAAGAATAATAGCTTGCCTTGGTAGTTCTCAAACTGTTCCTCCTTCTTCTCCGTAGATGTTCTCGTCGTCTCCTTCGGTACTAGCGTCTATAAACGAATACAAGGATACAATCACCACACAAAACTTGCCTGCTAGACTAAACACACCAAAGATTCACACAAGCCTATGCTAGCATCACATCTCATTAGCATGGTGATTTACTTTGTTTTATTTTAAAGAAAAATAATTTCCTCTCATTATAATTTGTAAATGATAGTTTCCATTTAGTTTTTGAGGAATAATTTCCTCTCATTGAATCTTCTTAAGATTTAACTTCCTCAACCAATCATACATGAAATCATGTTGACCTAAGTCAACCATTCATCATCATCATTTGAGAAAATAATTTAAATGAGATATAATACCTCATACAATTTAATAATGCCTATTATGATTTAAAATCTCCAAGTATTTCACGTGAGAGTTTTTGACCAGGGGTCCAAACTTCATATGAAGGTACTTGGGACAAGATTTAAATGAAGTGAAACACCTCATATAATTTACACAAATTAAACTAGCATCACCCATTACTATTAATTGGATAGAGGTGTTGTTTTCTTATTTAAGAAAATAATTTCCTCTCATACTAATTAAGGTGTTACTTTTAATTACTTAGAGAAATAATTTCCTCTCATTATCTCATTAAGATTTAATTTCTCTCATGAATAATATATGACCTAGGTTGACTAAGTCAACCTCTTCATACTCATCATTTAAGAAAATGATTTAAATGAGGTGAAGCACCTCATACAATTTAAATAACACTACATTTGATTTAAATCTCAAGTAATTCATATAAGAGAGTTTGGGACCAGGGGTCCAAACATCCCATGAATTCATGTGAGACAAGTTTAAATGAAGTGTAAAACTCCACATAATTTACTTTAATAGTTTTGGACAATATCAACTAGTTAAACTAGCCATAATATCCATTCATTAAACTATGGCATGATCTTACAAAGTTACCACACCATTTTATTGCATAAACAATTAGTGTAAGTCAAATGTGAGCTATTAGAGTTGAAATTAACTTAATATCTATTTTGGTTGAATTTTAAGAATTATTTGAATAGGTAAAAGTCCCTGTCTTGTTATTTTTATCACATTAATTCTACAAAGAATCTGGCCATGGGACCAGTGGCATATTGTAGATCTTTTTCATAGCTTTCTAACAATATAAAATTCGTTAAATTTGGCCAAGCCAAACAGATTCTATTGAATTTCAAAGTGGGGTTCAGTATTGAAATTATTTGAATTGAATTAAACTGGTTTTGAATTATTGGGCTGGCGGGAAAACAAAACTGGGCCGATTCGAATTAAAACGGCCCACTCCAGCCCAGTCCAGCCCAGCCACGGTACACAGACGTGCGGCGCACTGACAGGGTGGGGTCCGCGCGTCAGCCTCTCTTTAAAGGCGAAGCGGTACGGGCTGCTGCGGGGCAGGGGCGAGGTCGACACGCTCGCGGCGATTCCGGCGAGGTGTTGAGCTACGCGAGGGTGGCGCTAGGTAGGTGAGGTCGAGGCGAAGCTATGGAGCCTACTGGCGAGGTGGGGGACGGTCTGGTGTGTGCGCGCGATGGCGACGTTCTGGCGGAGCTCGTCGTGCAGCGAGGGGGTCTAGAGAGGGAGAGATGCTGCGAGGCGGCGCGTGTCTGTGGCGTGCGCGTCGCCCGACAGGCATGGCATGGCCATGCTGCTCCTGTCGCACGTGGGCATCGCGGGCGCGTCCTGGCCAGGGCATTGTGGTCCATCCCTCGACGAACGGCGACTACCGGCAGGCTCAGGGGACCAAGGGGAGCAGTTTTGGCAAGGTGGTCGAGGCTGCTGTGGAGAGAAGAGAGGAGAGGGGAGAGATCATGGCCATGGCCGGCATGGCCATGCCATGCTAGCATGGCTAGCTCCTGCCAGGGTTACTGTGGGTGTGCTAGGGTGAGAGTGGTCAAGGGAACCAGAGAGAGTGATTTGGGGTAATAGGGTTTGGGTAGATCACTATTTAGAATAGTGTCACATAGTGCCCTAATTGGAAATTGTGAATTTGGCCCAAATTTGATTGAATTCTAAAAGTTGACCAAAAAGAAAAGTGTGTGTTGAGTTGAGTTGTATTTGACCAGAGAAGATGAGTTGTGGTGGTGGAATGGTTGAATGCAAAGAATTGCAAAAATTGACAAGTGTGAGATTGTTACTCTTGTTAAAATGTTGCAACTTTGGAGGAGCATAGCTATTGATCAAGAATGATTTTGGCCTGGTGCTCTTCACCAAAGTTGTTCACCTTGATGTGCTCTTGGATGACATGCAAAGAGTTGGGAAAGTTTAGTTTGAAAAACTTGAAATAGAGAGGCTCAAAGTAGTGATCAGACTAAGATTGGCAGATTTGACCAATATCACATGTGAGCCAATTTTGAGTTTGGATTTGATTTGAATTGTGTTTCTTTGATTCCAAAAGTTGTAATAAGTGTTTATTAACATTATCCAACTAATGGTGAAGATCAAAATTGTCTAGGGTCAAGATTTATAAAAATGGCATAAACCATGTGTAAGGGTTTTGGGATTTTCTAGCTTTTATTCTTTTATTCCTCTTTGCTTCATTTTGACAAGAGTGAGGTTTATTTGGTGTTAGATTGAGTTAGGTGAAAGGTTCAAACCATTTTGAGACAAAGTTGGTGCCTAGGTCAAGGTTTGATAATTTGGCTAAATGTGTATGTGAGTGAAAATGGAATTATCTCACTATTTGATTTCTCTCCATTTGATTTGACTTTTCTTGACTCTAATGTCATTCTTATTAGTTTAGAAACATTTTCAAACCATTGAAACCATTCCAAATGGTCTTGCTCAAAGATTTGTAAAATTGGCCATAATACATGAGAGGTGATGTGTCAATTTTCATTATTCTTGTAAGGTGCTCCCCTTGCTTTACTTGAGCAAGGTTGAGGGTCAATTTAGGGTTAGATTAGGTTTAGAGATGGTTTCACACCATTTGGTCAAAGTAGAAGTGCATATGACAAGAATTGGTGAAAATGGCTATGTGTCACATATGCCTCTATGCATATGTGGCATTTGATTTTTAATTGGACTAGGCTTGACCCAATTGATGTTGTTGGGTGTTGAAATGGTATATAGGAGTGATCCAACCATTCACTAGAAGTCTTAGGGTCAAGATACTCAATTTCACAAATTTGATATTTTGCTCTCATATGCTTCTACGGCATTATTACTTTCTTTTTTAAACTCTTTTGTTTCATTTTGGATTGGGTTGGAGAAGTACTAGATAAGGTTTATGAAGGTTTTCCAATCATCTAAAGAAAGTAGGAAGGCCTAGGGTAAAGTTTTACAAAAATAGCCATAGGCACATATGCCTCTATGCCTATGTTTGATTTTATTTGTTTCACACTTGAATTGGTTGGTAAGTGCTTTGTTGAGTGTGTTGAGGTATTTCAATTCATCTACTCAAGGTAGATAAGGCAACGCTCATCATTTTCAACAAGTATCCATAGGCTTGCATATGCCTTTTCCTTAAATAAGATCTTTCCTTTTTATTTTATTTCTCAAAGATTGATGACAAGAGGGAGGAGGTTTAGGGTTTAATAAGTTTTGCAATGGTTCACCACCATTTAGCAAAATAAGAAAAGGTAGTGTTCAAGATTTACAAATTAAGGCTATAGGCCCACATATGTATTTTTCTTCTATTTTAGGTTTCCCCAAAATAGATCACTTTGATTTTTGAGAAGGTTAGGGTTTAAGGTTTTTCTTAATGGATTTCTTTCTCTTTGATTGTATTTGGTTGGTGATCTTCACTTGATCACTTTAGGGTTTTTTTAGGGTTTATCACCTAAGCATAAAAGCACTCATCATGGCAAACACAAATATTAGATATGAGCACTAAGCATAGCACTCTATTTTTTAAAAGTTTTTGTTGGTTCTCATTTTTGGAAAAAGGAAATTCATTTTCGCTTTGTTTTGAAATTTGGGGTGTTACAAACCCTTCCCCCTTAAACAAATCTCGTCCCGAGATTTTAAGAAAAGTTAGGTTCCTAAGAGAGATTGGGCGATATGATTTAGTAGGGAACATACTTGGCATGTTCTGAGGTGCTTCTTGCGCTTCGGTGGCCGTCATGTTGTAGTAGCGACCGTTGTTGTTGTTCTGGTTCCTTCTAGCTGCGAAGCGGCGTTGTTGCTGAGCAGGTGCGACAGTATTGGGGGCAGTCTTGGCAAGCTTCTTGGGGCATTCATTGGAGTAATGACCCACAGTTCGACATTCATAGCAGGTTACCGTTGACTTGTCCTTTTGGGCAATGGGTACAGCATTGCTTCCAGTCCTTGGGGCATTGTTGGCGGCTTTCATCGGGCACTTATTAGAGTAATGACCAGTAACACCACATTCATAGCAAGTCACAGTGGACTTGCCTCTGGGGGCATGGTTGGGTATTGGGATGAGCTGCTCCAGTGATGCTATCCTCACGCGGAGGCGAGCAATGAGGTAGTCCTTCTTGGCGTGCTGATGGCGAAGTGCCTTGCGCTCCATTGCAAGGATTTTTATGGTGTTAGTCATCTTGGCGTGCTCAATGTGCATCTGGTTGGCCTGGGCATGGGAGTTGTTGCGGGTAGGAGGGGCCATCTGAACATTTGAGGTAGATGATAAGATAAGAGGGAAATTTCTATGGTTTGTTTGGGTTAAGTTTAAGAAGTTCAAAACTTGAAAACTTGAGTAGTGTTGAGGGGGTAAAACCAACAACACCTTTTTATTCATACCAAACATCACACATTACAAAGCTAACACACCGTTGGTTTTAAGAACCATTCATCGCTCTACGATACAAGGGGATCCTGATACAAACTTATACCTACATATGGGCTCAAGTGAAACTACTACTCACTATCCACATCTATCGGGGTGTGGTTATCTTCTCCGGCTTCCAGAAACTCGTAGTCTTCCAGATCAGTGTTCTCATCTTCCTCAAATTCCTCGCCATCACTCATGAAGGCTTCTTCTCCCTGAAGGTCTTCATCTTCCTCTTCCATCTCATTCAGCTGGTCCTCTTGGGCCTTGACAGTGGCCTCCAAGGAGACTATCTTTGCGCGGAGGTGCGCAATGGTAGCATCCTTCTTGACACGCTGCTTGCGAAGTATCTTGCGCTCATAGGCAAGGATCCTGACGGTATCAGTCTTCCGCGCTAGGTGGGCGCGAATCTGGTTGGCGTAGACGCGATAGTTGTCCAGCTCCTTCTGGGTGTCGTGCAGCATAGTATCCAGGTGCTCCACGTGATATTTCAGCTCCGGTTGGGGTGACAGTGCCCTGGGTCCTCCAATGGAGTCATGCCTTGCAAAGTGAGAAAAGCGAGTCCCATAAAGCGCAGTCACATGCTGCCCACACAGACGAGCAAGTGCTTCCTGCATGGCTCTAGCTAGTCCATCTAGCCAGTTGCTTTCCATGACAGAGAACTGGATCCTCATATAAATAGGAGACTCCTTCTTGCCTCTGAGATCTGCAGTGATAACCCACTGCAGTTCCCTTCCGGGCTGGTGGTCCATTTGAGTTCCAAGGAACTCCAGGTGCGGGCGTCCGAGATACTCAGACAAATCGTCTAAGTCCTGCTCGAAGCGCATGTTGCCACCATTCCCCAACCGGTAAAACTTGGTGTTGTGGGGCAACGCCATCTGAAAGAGAATTGGATGAGTAAGTCGGAGATGTGAACAAGTGTGACAAATTTTTATGTAGATTCATAAGGAAGAGCATGGCTTCTTATTTCAAAAAGATCTCAAAGCTAAGAGTGAGAATAAGTTTTCATAAATATTCCCTTCATTTGTTTTGGAAACTAAGTTTTTCAGACGTCCATTCTAACTAGGGTCTCCTAAGGTCAAACAATGGCTCTGATACCAACTTGTCAACACCCGGATTTTTAAGTCCAGATGCCTGTTATGCCATACATCGCAATCCCAGGAATATTGTTGTTGCGAGACATAACAGTTGAATATCATAAGTCATCATTCATTACATACCATAGTCTTCTTACAAATAGAGATCACATGATCCATATTACACAAATAGTTGATCTATTGATCAACATACACAAAGTTCATAGTTTCATAGCGGAAGCGTAAATAGAAGGGACTTTCTAGTCCACAGGCCAACGTCTGACGTCAGAAGATTCCCTAGTTGTCGTAGGCGTCTTGCTGGTCGTCATCTTGATAGTTCTGCTCCTCTTCATAGTCTGGCCATTTGAATAGCCAGGGACACAGCCGTGAGTACTTTAAAGTACTCGCAAACTAATACTAATGTAAGTGCTAACAATTCTAGTCAGGGGTGCTAAGCTCTAGTTTATTTTGCATAAAGCCAATTTTAGTTCACAAACATTTTTGTAAACAACTCTTCATGTGCTAACTAACTCAAGTGGGAACATTAGTGTCATTCCCACAATTTCAAGTGGTGATTTCAATTCAATCCACCACCAGTCATTTCACCATCGTCTTTCAACATCATTTTCAAAGATATGGCATCGGAAACTGTATGGCCTTTCCAACCGTCCGTAACCGTGGACGCGGCTATTCGAATAGGTTTACACTCTGCAGAGGTTGCACACTTGTGCCACAACATTTGATTTCATCCGTCGGGATTTCCCCGAATCATCGTAACACAGTACACGGATCATCAACCATAACCTTTCACTTACAAATCCTAGTATGAGCACCTCTCCCCATGAGCTTGGCCTCCCAGTGAAGACCAACTGTCAACCTGGGAACTGCACAGGGCTTGGGCCGGACATTCACCTCATTTCGCATCATATCATACTATTTCTTTTGTTGTAGAGGCACCTTTCGGCATAACCCCGATGACGCTTGTTTAGAGGGAACCCATACTAAGACGCATAAACTTCCAGTTAAGCCCTACCCATAATCAGGTATTGTGGGGGTACTTGTAAATTGGAAAGGTATCGCATTCAAACCAACACCATTGTTTTATCAAAAATCACCATCTTCTCTTGTTCACATTCACTTTCATAAATCATTCAATGGAATGCATCATCATTCCAAGGTTTCAAAATCATTTCAAAATCACATTGTTCCCATCTAGAGTAGTCAAGTTTAGTTCATTAGCACTAGCTCTAATTCATGAGGGGTGCTATCTTGCTTTGCCTGGAAGAGACTAACTCACTACTCTAGTAACCAACTTGTACTTTGACCAAAGTTAACTATAAAAGTAACTCATTTAGAAAACAAGTAAAAACTTGTAATGTAAAAACTTGGGATAGGCTTATGTAAGAAAAGGTAAGAATCATGGTGCCTGGCCCCAAGGGGCTTTGCACTTTGCAAGAATAATAGCTTGCCTTGGTAGTTCTCAAACTGTTCCTCCTTCTTCTCCGTAGATGTTCTCGTCGTCTCCTTCGGTACTAGCGTCTATAAACGAATACAAGGATACAATCACCACACAAAACTTGCCTGCTAGACTAAACACACCAAAGATTCACACAAGCCTATGCTAGCATCACATCTCATTAGCATGGTGATTTACTTTGTTTTATTTTAAAGAAAAATAATTTCCTCTCATTATAATTTGTAAATGATAGTTTCCATTTAGTTTTTGAGGAATAATTTCCTCTCATTGAATCTTCTTAAGATTTAACTTCCTCAACCAATCATACATGAAATCATGTTGACCTAAGTCAACCATTCATCATCATGATTTGAGAAAATAATTTAAATGAGATATAATACCTCATACAATTTAATAATGCCTATTATGATTTAAAATCTCCAAGTATTTCACGTGAGAGTTTTTGACCAGGGGTCCAAACTTCATATGAAGGTACTTAGGACAAGATTTAAATGAAGTGAAACACCTCATATAATTTACACAAATTAAACTAGCATCACCCATTACTATTAATTGGATAGAGGTGTTGTTTTCTTATTTAAGAAAATAATTTCCTCTCATACTAATTAAGGTGTTACTTTTAATTACTTAGAGAAATAATTTCCTCTCATTATCTTATTAAGATTTAATTTCTCTCATGAATAATATATGACCTAGGTTGACTAAGTCAACCTCTTCATACTCATCATTTAAGAAAATGATTTAAATGAGGTGAAGCACCTCATACAATTTAAATAACACTACATTTGATTTAAATCTCAAGTAATTCATATAAGAGAGTTTGGGACCAGGGGTCCAAACATCCCATGAATTCATGTGAGACAAGTTTAAATGAAGTGTAAAACTCCACATAATTTACTTTAATAGTTTTGGACAATATCAACTAGTTAAACTAGCCATAATATCCATTCATTAAACTATGGCATGATCTTACAAAGTGACCACATAATTTTATTGCATAAACAATTAGTGTAAGTCAAATGTGAGCTATTAGAGTTGAAATTAACTTAATATCTATTTTGGTTGAAATTTAAGAATTATTTGAATAGGGAAAAGTCCCTGTCTTGTTATTTTTATCACATTAATTCTACAAAGAATCTGGCCATGGGACCAGTGGCATATTGTAGATCTTTTTCATAGCTTTCTAACAATATAAAATTTGTTAAATTTGGCCAAGCCAAACATATTCTATTGAATTTCAAAGTGGGGTTCAGTATTGAAATTATTTGAATTGAATTAAACTGGTTTTGAATTATTGGGCTGGCGGGAAAACATAACTGGGCCGATTCGAATTAAAACGGCCCACTCTAGCCCAGTCCAGCCCAGCCACGGTACAAAGACGCGCGGCGCGCTGACAGGGTGGGGTCCGTGCGTCAGCCTCTCTTTAAAGGCGAAGCGGTACGGGCTGCTGCGGGGCAGGGGCGAGGTCGACACGCTCGCGGCGATTCCGGCGAGGTGTTGGGCTAGGCGAGGGTGGCGCTAGGTAGGTGAGGTCGAGGCGAAGCTATGGAGCCTACTGGCGAGGTGGGGGACGGTCTGGTGTGTGCGCGCGACGGCGACGTTCTGGCGGCAGGGTTGCGGGAAAACGGGGACCTGGTCGTCGGCGACGGCGCTCGCGCGGGGCACGGCGCGTGTCTGGCGGGGTCCTGGCGAGGTGGCGGAGCTCGTCGTGCAGCGAGGGGGTCCAGAGAGGGAGAGATGCTGCGAGGCGGCGCGTGTCTGTGGCGTGCGCGTCGCCCGACAGGCACGGCATGGCCATGCCGCTCCTGTCGCACGTGGGCGTCGCGGGCGCATCCTGGCCAGGGCGTTGTGGTCCATCCCTCGATGAACGGTGACTACCGGCAGGCTCAGGGGACCAAGGGGGGCAGTTTTGGCAAGGTGGTCGAGGCTGCTATGGAGAGAAGAGAGGAGAGGGGAGAGATCATGGCCATGGCCGGCATGGCCATGCCATGCTAGCATGGCTAGCTCCTCCCAGGGTTACTGTGGGTGTGCTAGGGTGAGAGTGGTCAAGGGAACCAGAGAGAGTGATTTGGGGTAATAGGGTTTGGGTAGATCACTATTTAGAATAGTGTCACATAGTGCCCTAATTGGAAATTGTGAATTTGGCCCAAATTTGATTGAATTCTAAAAGTTGACCAAAAAGAAAAGTGTGTGTTGAGTTGAGTTGTATTTGACCAGAGAAGATGAGTTGTGGTGGTGGAATGGTTGAATGCAAAGAATTGCAAAAATTGACAAGTGTGAGATTGTTACTCTTGTTAAAATGTTGCAACTTTGGAGGAGCATAGCTATTGATCAAGAATGATTTTGGCCTGGTGCTCTTCACCAAAGTTGTTCACCTTGATGTGCTCTTGGATGACATGCAAAGAGTTGGGAAAGTTTAGTTTGAAAAACTTGAAATAGAGAGGCTCAAAGTAGTGATCAGACTAAGATTGGCAGATTTGACCAATATCACATGTGAGCCAATTTTGAGTTTGGATTTGATTTGAATTGTGTTTCTTTGATTCCAAAAGTTGTAATAAGTGTTTAGTAACATTATTCAACTAATGGTGAAGATCAAAATGGTCTAGGGTCAAGATTTATAAAAATGGCATAAACCATATGTAAGGGTTTTGGGATTTTCTAGCTTTTATTCTTTTATTCCTCTTTGCTTCATTTTGACAAGAGTGAGGTTTATTTGGTGTTAGATTGAGTTAGGTGAAAGGTTCAAACCATTTTGAGACAAAGTTGGTGCCTAGGTCAAGGTTTGATAATTTGGCTAAATGTGTATGTGAGTGAAAATGGAATTATCTCACTATTTGATTTCTCTCCATTTGATTTGACTTTTCTTGACTCTAATGTCATTCTTATTAGTTTAGAAACATTTTCAAACCATTGAAACCATTCCAAATGGTCTTGCTCAAAGATTTGTAAAATTGGCCATAATACATGAGAGGTGATGTGTCAATTTTCATTATTCTTGTAAGGTGCTCCCCTTGCTTTACTTGAGCAAGGTTGAGGGTCAATTTAGGGTTAGATTAGGTTTAGAGATGGTTTCACACCATTTGGTCAAAGTAGAAGTGCATATGACAAGAATTGGTGAAAATGGCTATGTGTCACATATGCCTCTATGCATATGTGGCATTTGATTTTTAATTGGACTAGGCTTGACCCAATTGATGTTGTTGGGTGTTGAAATGGTATATAGGAGTGATCCAACCATTCACTAGAAGTCTTAGGGTCAAGATCCTCAATTTCACAAATTTGATATTTTGCTCTCATATGCCTCTATGGCATTATTACTTTCTTTTTTAAACTCTTTTGTTTCATTTTGGATTGGGTTCGAGAAGTACTAGATAAGGTTTATGAAGGTTTTCCAATCATCTAAAGAAAGTAGGAAGGCCTAGGGTAAAGTTTTACAAAAATAGCCATAGGCACATATGCCTCTATGCCTATGTTTGATTTTATTTGTTTCACACTTGAATTGGTTGGTAAGTGCTTTGTTGAGTGTGTTGAGGTATTTCAATTCATCTACTCAAGGTAGATAAGGCAACGCTCATCATTTTCAACAAGTATCCATAGGCTTGCATATGCCTTTTCCTTAAATAAGATCTTTCCTTTTTATTTTATTTCTCAAAGATTGATGACAAGAGGGAGGAGGTTTAGGGTTTAATAAGTTTTGCAATGATTCACCACCATTTAGCAAAATAAGAAAAGGTAGTGTTCAAGATTTACAAATTAAGGCTATAGGCCCACATATGTATTTTTCTTCTATTTTAGGTTTCCCCAAAATAGATCACTTTGATTTTTGAGAAGGTTAGGGTTTAAGGTTTTTCTTAATGGATTTCTTTCTCTTTGATTGTATTTGGTTGGTGATCTTCACTTGATCACTTTAGGGTTTTTTTAGGGTTTATCACCTAAGCATAAAAGCACTCATCATGGCAAACACAAATATTAGATATGAGCACTAAGCATAGCACTCTATTTTTGAAAAGTTTTTGTTGGTTCTCATTTTTGGAAAAAGGAAATTCATTTTCGCTTTGTTTTGAAATTTGGGGTGTTACATCAACTGTCTTTTATTTACTCGTACTTAATTTATCGGCAATACCAAATACCCCTGAAAACCTGTTTGCTAGTATTTACAGGAACCGATGATTTGGATGATGGCCCAGAGGAGCCGATGATTCGGATGATGGCCTAGAGGAGCCAATGATTCGGATGATGGCCTAGAGGAGCCGATGATTTTATCGGGTGCGCATCCAGCGCTCCCAATGGATGTAGCCCCCGAGTCTGGGCACTGATGCTTGCAACTGTGAGTAGACTCAGATCGAGCAACCTGATGTTTATAGTTTCCTTCAGGTGCCGTTGACACATTGATGTTTTATTTCAAGGGGCAATTCTTAATGCACCTTAAGCATCGTTGATGCCATTGTGTGTAAGTTTATCGGCAGCAAATTATTTGAGTGATTAGCTCGTGTTGCGGGTCTTGCTAAACCCGTTGTATGTGCAACTTTGCTTTCAACCGATGCATGTCTTGACGATAGCTCCCGAATAGATCGGTGACACTAGATCTGCCGATGACTCTGTCACTCTTTGATACTTCTGTAATGTAAAGTATCGAGCGTGGGTCGTTTTCGTATGTGTTTCATGATCCTTGCTATCTGCGGCACTCTTTGAGGCATATATAGCAAAGGAAAAAAGTAAGGTTCCCGCTGTTTCATGATCCTTGCTATCTGTGGCACTCTTTGAGACATCTATAGCAAAGGAAAAAAAGTAAGGTTCCTGCTGTTTCATGATCCTTGCTATCTGCGGCACTCTTTGAGGCATCTATAGCAAAGGAAAAGAGCAAGGTCCCCGTTGTTTCATGATCCCTGCTATCTGCGGCACTCTTTGAGGCATCTATAGTAAAGGAAAAGAGCAAGGTCCCCGTTGTTTCATGATCCCTGCTATCTGCGGCACTCTTTGAGGCATCTATAGCAAAGGAAAAGAGCAAGGTCCCCGTTGTTTACCATCCATTGCAGCACTCGTATTTTCAGAGGCTTTTAGATGATAACTTCAGGTGTAAAGATTCTTCATATCTTCTTGAATTCCGGCGTGGATTCCAGCGAACCAATGCCCAGCGAACCGGCGTTTCCGATGGGAGTAATAGTCTTCAAGTCTTCTTGAATTCCAACGAACCAGCGCTCCCGATGAGAGTAACCACAATAGTTCGAAGATATTCCAGGAGTCCCCGAGAGTGCATCAGGAGAAGATATATCCAGGGCCAAAGAGGATAAGTCCATCGAGTAATCATAAATGATGAAGCCATTGACCTGAGATAGTCCATGCGGCGGGCGCATTCGAAATAATTTCGCGGCCAGAGATAGTCCATGCGGCAGGCGCAGCCGAAATAATTCCGCGGACAGACATAGTCCATGTGGCAGGCGCAGACAAAATAATTCCGCGGACAGAGATAGTCCATGCGGCAGGCGCAGCCGAAATAATTCCGCGGTCAGAGATAGTCCACGCGGCAGGCGCAGCCGAAATAATTCCGCCATCCAAGAGAGTTCACGCGGCGCCTAGCTGACGTGGCCGATGAAGAGGACGCGGTTGACATAGCCGATCCGCTGCGGGCGAGCATCCGAATATATCGGGTCTGTAATGTTGGGTCCGCGGCAGGCGAGCCCCCGAGTAAGAAGAGTGCGCGATGGCGGGCGCGGTCAGCCGAGCAGGGCAGTCGACAGGCGAGCTCCCAAATATATCAAGTCCATGATGCAACGAGCGAGCCCCGAGCGTGGCGACTATGCGCGGTGAAGCAGTCGAAGCTTGTTCCGATCTGCAGTCATATTACAGCGCAAAAAACTGTGCACAAGTAACAGTACGAGCCAAAAATATTTGGCTAAAAATAAATTTTGCATGTAGTAATTAATCGGAATTATAGCACCTGATATTTTTGTATCGAACGCCCGTCGTTGACGAGCTCGGATGGCTTGATCCATGTAGGGTAGTAGTAGTCGATGAAGCAGATGCAGCAAATGTGGCTGATCCGCGACGGGCGAGCCCCCGAACGCGGCGAGTGCGCGACGGCGGACGCGTGATGACGAGCAGGGTCAACAAAGCAAAGTAGCCGAAACTTATTCCCGATCGGCCGTGGCGGAGTCGAAGTATTTCTGGCTGTCCGCACAACTTGGAATTTTTTAGCCACCATCTTGATCAATGCTCCCTTTTTTTCGTGAACATCCATTGCTCTTGCTTGGATTAAGCCGCTTTTCCTTTTCTTCACGTGTAGTTTGCTTGTACTTTCTTATTTTATCTCCATAATTAAACCAGTCACCGTGGTTGATTCCAAGAATTGATCGGACTTTGGGCTGAGAGTTGCTTTTTCCTTGATTGATAGAGATTGTAACATCCCAAATTTCAAATAAAGGAAGAAGAAGAATTCCAGAGATCCAAAATTTAGAACCAACAAAAACTTTTAAATTGCATATAGTACCCTGCATAGGACTTGTGCATTTTGAGTGATATGCCATGATGATTGTTATTTTGTGTATGTGATGAACTCCAAAACCCTAGAGTGATCCAGTGATGATCACCAACAAAATAAATCAAAAAGAGAAAGAAATCAAATATTAATAAAATCCTAAAAACCCTAACATATGGTCTATGTCATTTTTGTAAATTTGACACTAGACCCATTTGATCTTCACCAATACTTGTAATATGATATTAAAGAGTAATTACAACTTGGAGAATCAAAGATATACCATTTAAACCAAGTTCAAAAATTAAAATGTGATCACATGAGATAATGGTTGTGGGGACCCCGGACTAGCTGTCCGAAATTCCCTGTTATGTATACAGTTCACGATCCCATGATCAGTGCGCCATGAACACATAACCGAACTGATATCAAATTACACCATCCATTACAAAGCGGAATAAGAAAATTACAACATGGTCACATGACCGATAATTACATAATAGCCTCGAAGAGCCTAACTAAACATCATAGTAGCATCATCACTTCAGTAGCGCAGTACCCAAGTCATCTGCCATAACCCTACAGGCAACTGACTGGGAAGACGTTCCTAGCTCGCATAGACGTCGCCAACTCCTTCTTCGTTTGTCGAGTTCCTTCAAGTCTGGCCAAGTAAATAGCCAGGGACAAAGCTGTGAGTACATTTGGAATTGTACTCGCAAACCATCAAGAAAGATGCTAACAGAGCTAACTAAAAGAGACAAGAGAGGAAGAATAGTTTCTCTTGTGGATATAGCATGTGAAAGAGATTCAGTTTCTCTTGTGGATAAAGCATGCCGGCATCTCAAGTGATGCGGACACTTTGGTGGTCCTATGACATCTCTATATCTTTATTGAAGAAGAGTTCCTCTACATGAAAACACTAGGAAGGGTCACCCAATTTTGTTTCATTTTCCTCAAATCTCCACATGGTCGGCCAACATCTTTCCCGTACCCTTCCGGTACTTCCAACACACGTATTTCCTTTGGAAATCATTTTCAAAACCAAAACCTGACACAGCTCGGTAACGGCCATCCCAACCGTCCATGACCGCGGACGCGGCTATTCGAATAGTTTTGACTCTGCAGAGTTTGCACACTTTCACCACAACTATCCGGATACCTATCGTGTGGGCATCATCCCCGCATAACGACATATGCCACGACGGATACCCGGACATAACCTTTCGCCCATTCGACTTAACACGAGGTCCTACCCTATGGAGTATGTACCTCCCCGGCACCGTGGCAGCTCACCTCCTCTTGAGCGTGGCTCCACCGCCAAGCCAGGAGACCCATAGTGTCTTCCGGACGGGTCAGCCCCGAAGGCCTCCCGTTATACTATTGTCCCAACCATGACAACCCGGACTCGGGGGTAACCGTACCCTTGTATAGTTGTGCGGTGCCTCATGCTAAGAAGAACAAACGTCAAGTTAAGCCCCGTGCCCATGTTGGAGTAGCTATGGTTGCGCTGTGTAATTGTTCCGGGCGAATACAAAGAACCATGTGTCGTTTTTCTCAAAACTCAACTCACACACACACATTCCTTTTCTCAACCATCTTTGACAAGATCCCTTTTTGCCTTTATAAACCATACACTTGGGTAAGGTTAACTCACCCAAGGTTTTCATAAACATTTACAACAAGGTAAACCTTGAGGGGTTCCCAACCTAAAGTTTCATGAGTTGAACAACTATTTCACTACGGCCGAGATGAGAGTCATCACGCCATAGATGGTGTAAAAAGGGGTAATGGAGTGGATCATACTTGCTTAAGGTAAGCATGTATTATGACAACACAAGAAGGAATATACTCTCAGATTTGTGGTGCTAACTACACAACTTAGATAGTGGAGTGTCACTATCCAACATATTCTCCAAGATGGTACACGGCATACTCCTCCCAAGTTGAGAATACACCAAGATCATGACATTGATACCTCTATACTACAAAGGGGGTGGGTGTGGTGTAAGTTACTATCTTGAGATGGAACATGCTCAAGTTGAGCATACAAGATAACCAAGTGGGATAGCACGGCCATGTTATCATGCATCCCATAACACAAGGACAATAGTGGAGCATCACCACTAGGGAGTACCCCACTTGCAATCACACATAGTTGACATAAATAGAGATAATAACACACATAGAATGAAGGTGCTTTGAACATCAACAAATGACATCCAACTAGACACCGGATCAGAGATCAAAAGATGGCTTGCCTTGGCTTATTTGTCCCTGTACTTCTTCAACTCCATCAATATAAGAATCCCAACAATATAAATAAAATCCTTGTCCAATTCCACTTCTTCTTCTTCTCCGGAATTGCTCGCGTCTATCGCCGGAAAATATAAAAGAAACACAATCAATCACATTGCACCAACAAAACAAACATACAACAACCATAATTTAACCATTCAATAAAGAGCTACCATACAAAGGTCTTATAGATACCACCAACAACTTAAGGAAAACCCATGTTATCTACCTAGTAAAGGTATGAGAGTATCACAACTTAGCAATTGCCTCTCTCGGTTATCACCATGGTATAAACCAAACATCCCCTGGTAGATAACATCATAAAGAGGACAAGAGCATTAGTTTGACATCAAATACATTCACAAAACATTTTCAAACATTTTTGGAAAAGTAGAAAACAGTTTTCCTAACTTAGTTTGCTCACATAACACCACACAAGAATAGGAAGCAAATGATATGCCCTACCATTAGAAAACTTAAGCAAAACAAAAGAGCTAATGTTAAATTGCAGAGGTTTTGTTTTGCAAGCATAAAACAAAGGTTGCCCATTTCTAATAAAAAGAGTTGGTCAAGGGTTTTAAATAAACCGAAAAGTTTTGCTCCAACAATGCATGTCACACATATACATTACTAACAGTAACAAATATGCATGAACAGAGACTAACAGTATTTTTCCTAGATGGCCAGTACTAATACAAGACTAACCCAATTGGAATCACCCAAAAATATTAAACCTACAATTTTAGGAATTTCTTTGAATCTGACTGTACAGAAAACAAGATCTGTACTCCATAAATCGTAGAAAAATCCTAAAAATATGAGACTACTGACATTTGAAAGGTATTTAAACAGAGATACACACACAATTGGATTTGGGTTCAAATTGTTTCTGAAACTCTCACAAATGGATTGACAAGTTTACTGCATGTCTGTACCATTTGTTTTCTCTCTGGAGTTACACAAAAGACAAAGGTGTGAAACTTGTTTGAGATGATTAAGAAAACATCCATCAGTCCTACAAAATTGGAATCACTCAATTAGGTGCAAAAATAGATTTTTGGTGATTTAAAAGCTAACAGCCATGTCTGCAGAACACACAGAACAAGTTTAATTCACCACAAATCGTACATAACACATAAAAATATGAGGTCAGCTGCATCTGAAAGGTATTGAGAAGCTGGTTCTTACCCAACTGGTTTCATTCAAGAATTCGTTTCCAAACTCCTGGTTTAATTCGACAAAATCAGATCTGACCAGATCTTGATCTGTGAACCATTTCAGTTTCAGGAGGTCAATCGAAGTGAAACCACCGCCAAAATGAAGGTATTGAAGAGGGCTTTCACCCACAGTTGAGTTTGTTCAAAAAGGTTTGTAAATCGGAACAAATCTAACAAACAGTGAATCTGCATGTCTACATAACTTTATTTACCACGGACAATCCGTAACGAATTTGAGGATGAGACCAACGCCAAGTTGTAGAGATTTTCCATATCTACCTGCGGAATTTTGAATCACGCGATTTGGATCTGCGCACGAGATTTGGTGGATTTTACAAACTCGTACCAAAATCTGAAACAGCAAGATTACAGAAATCACTGCAGGGATTTGGACGAACTTTGCTCAAGAACTTCAGATCTGAGGATTGCTCATGCTTCTCCATGCTTGGACCAACATGCACCTGCATCAAGATCCAATCTTAGCAATGGAGGAAGAAGAAGAGGAGATTAAACCATCTAAGGTTGGGGAGAAGATGGAGAGGGAGGCTCTCATGGTGAGGATGAGCTTGAGGGAGGAAGGAGCCGCATCTTGGTGAGCTTTCCATGGCCATGGCCGGCCATGGAGCCTTGGGGGAGCAGCAGCTCGTGGGGAAGAGGTAGGAGAGGAGTGTGAGTGAGTGGAGGAAGGAGTGGAGAGTCAAAAATGAGAGCCAAAGGTGGAGGGGTGGCCGGCCAAGTGAACTTTATAGAGGGAGAGAGTGGTGGCAGCCCTTCACTTGATTGGCCAAGGTGGGTGGCTGCCCATTTAGTGATTGGGTTAGGTGGGAGGCAAAGCTTGTAAGAGAAGGAAGTGAGGAGGGAGGGCTGGCCGGAAATCTTGTCATGGCCGGCTCCTTCTTGACAATCACAAGTGAACAAGCAAAATACAATGCCACTTCATGAATGTCGACCAAGGTGGAGTGTTGGGAGGGTTAGCTAAAAATGGTTTGATGAAGTATACAAATTTGGGAGGGAGGTGATAATAAACATTGGTGCCTATGTGGGAGAACAAAGAACTTAGATCAAATTGTCCATTTGGCCAAGAGATGATGGTGATGATGGTGGTCTAGACAATTGCAGAGCAAGACTAAGAGAGATGGTGAGTGAAATATCCATATACTCACAAGGATGAATATGGTGACATGAATCTCCAATTCGTGAGGTCAAGGTGATGATGGAAAGAGATGGAGGAGTGGGGTATGTATGATAAAATATAAGTTGCTCTTCAAATAAGAGGTCAAGTGGGAGTGGGTTGAAACACTCCCTGAGTCAAGGGTTTAGTTGAAAAGAGAAGGGAGTCCATAGAAAGTATCAAGAGATCATCTACTTGATCAAGAATTGGTGGATGAAGGAACATTATGGGGTAGATCAGAGGTGTACACAAGAGTTGCATGAGTTTTCATTTGAAATAGGACTTATTTGAAAAGTATTTGAAACACCTCAATTTGTCTAGGGACAATTGGGAATGAACTCAAGTGGAATGAAGTTTGAAAGTGTTGAGATAAAACTAGTTGGAACATAGGGGTTCAAAATGTTCTACTTACTTTCTCAAGTAAAGTAGAGTTTTTTCTTAAATGTAAAATAAGCAAGAGGAAAACAAGAAATGGTATAAGTACCATAAACAAGCCTTTTGTTAAAAAGAAAACAAAATAGAAAGTAATGTTTCAGAAATCAGTACTTGTTAGAAATGGGATGAAAAACAAAGCCCATTTCAGTTCTTTGTTTTCTTTGAAGAATTATCTTGAAAAGAGTTAATAAAACTAGAAGTAGTTTTGTGTTCAGAACTAGAGATGGAAAAACAATAGGGTTTTTGAGAAAGAAAACTTAATTTAGGGAGGATTGTTCTCAAGGGTAGGCGGTGGCTACAAAATGTACCTATCATTCCCACTCTTGGTTTTGTGAAGATTAAACTTGGATTAGGATAAAAACAAGAGGTAAAAGAGGAAGAAGTGGTCTAGTGCTGAAACACTGGTTAGGGTATAAGAGAAGGATGCAAGTTTGGAATAAAGGATGATTTGAGCTAGCTTAAACACAAAGAGGAATTTTAAGTAGGCACACTCATGTTGCCATGAGTAGAAAAGTTTGATGTGGAGAAAAAGGAAAACAACTTTTCCTAAGTCACATAGGTGTTTTATTAGGTGATTTGTTTGGCTGACCACTAGAGGTGTTGTTCTTTGAGGTAACTCAAGACAAAACTCAACAAGCAAAACAAAACAATACATCTACCAACAGATCAAAGCAATTCATATTAACAGACAGATCAAGGCAATTCATCTCAATTAGTCTATAGAAAAAGTTTTTGTTCCCCCTGATTTTTGAAATAAGGACAACTAATCAAGGTTGCAAAAGTTGGGGTGTTACAGATCTTCCACCCTTAAAATAATCTCGTCCCGAGATTACTGAGTGTAGAACTAGAGGGGTTATAAAGTTTAACCAAAGTCAGACTCCATTCTTCTGTAGACGTGCCGTTGTAGAGAAAGTCGTTTGCTTCATCTTCTGGGAGACATGATGGATTTCGGCCGATGGCGAGCTTCATGAAGAGGTTGACTACTCCATGCAGGTGTTGGATCTATAGCTTATTCACGATCCTGACGGAGGTTCAAGACTGTGGGAGGGTTATTGCACCCAACGGTGCTTGAGCAGGGCTGAAAACTTTTTTAGAGTTAGCTTGATTTTAGTGGAAGAGGAGCCTCAGCCACGGGTCTTGTCGGGCGCTTTTTGGAGAAGCCATTGATCTCCTGTCTTGAGTTGAAAACATCTTCAGGGGGCGATGCACAGTCCACCACTTTGAGGGGAGTTAGTGCATCCCAAGTTTCCAACGGTGTGTTAGAAAGGTTTAAAATGTTAGGGTTAGCTCCAACTTTTAGTGGAAGACGAAGTCTTCCACCCTTAAGATTTTTCATCGGGTTCTCGGAAAAACTCAGAGCTTCTGCCTTGTAGTTCTGTCTGGGGCTTCGGAAGAAGTCATCGGTCTTCCTTGTTTAGCTGAAGAATCTTCGGGGGCGATGTGCAGACCACCACTTCAAGAGGCACTCACGGTGTTAACTCAACCATATGGGACGCGCGGTGAGTTAGTAAGTTGAGGAAATGTCTGGTTGGCATCCATATGAGGCTGCAACAGAGGTTGTTGAAGAAAAACTTCAGCTTGCGGGTCAGTGCTGCTTCTACCAGCTAAGAAGTTGGCGGGTAAACTACGCCTAAAGTCTTGAGTCTTGAGGTATCTTCAGGAGCTTCACTTGGTAAGGACCAGATGAACCATGTGATGTAGCTTGGCTTTGACGCTATTGTTCACTCAACGGGTTAGACGGTGTGTTAGGGGGGGGTGGTTTCAAGAAGATATCCTCGAGGTTAGCACGATTATAATCCAAGGTTAGACCAAGTTAGTAGGTCTTCTCGCAGAGGTGCAGTCACTCTTGAAGGTAGGGCTTCTTCTTTCTTGACGAAGTGGAGATGCTTCAGCGGATCTTGAAGGTATTGGCTTTTTCTTTGTTGGCGTAGTAGAGATGCTTCAGATGACCTTGAAAGTAGTCGGCGAAGATAGGGGTCTGAGTTAGTTTACCTGACGGTTGAAAAACAACTGCTAACGGGTTTAGAGTTAGAGTCTTTCGTTAATCTACCCAACTAACTAGCAGTTAGCAATACATTGACGAGGCAAATTTTAATCCTATCATGGCATGTGACACCCATACAACCATAACCAGAAACAAAATACCACTAACAGAGGCTACTGGTATTTTTTCTAGATGCACAGTAACAAAACAAGATCATCACAATTGGAATCATTCAAAAATATTTATTTTTCAATTTTTGAGACTCAAAATACTAACCAGAAACAGTGATCAAGTTTTATTTATTAAAAATCGCACAAAAATCCTAAAAATACAAGGTCAGTGGCGTCTAAAAGATAATTTCATACTGGTTCTAGTGCAATTGGAATCACATCAATCGGAGCTACCAAAATATTTTTATTAGCAAAACAGTACACTGGCAGATTTCCATTTTTAATTTCTGTTTCACAAATTTCAAACAATTAAAAAGGGCGGGAACGTCTAAATAGCGAGACATACATGCACCCAGCAAACAGATACAAACACTCAAGGCAGCACACTAGGGAACTACAAGCAATCATCAAACCAGACATGGTACTCTAAGTACCCAGAAATTCCTAATGCGCGGGGGTAGCTCAATCAAAGCGATTGAGTTTTGTCCTATCCATCCTATAGGTTTGGGGGCCAGTCACATATGTTGGCGTCTTCATCTTGTTGACATCGTCTTCAACAAGGATTCTCGAAGCAGAGGGTGGTGAAGCAGGCCTGGTGTTGAGTCGTCGTTGTTGAGGCAGAGGCTAAAACTGTGTAGTCTTCTTGCTCAACATCCCGGGGACGTGAGGTCTTCGAAGGGGTAGCTGTTGAGGTACTTCCGAAGTCGGCAACTTCTGGTGGCTGGCCTAAAAATTTCTAGTCAAGAACTGAGGACTTGATCCCAGACGACTGCAAAAAGTGCAAGCCCATGGAGGAACAAGGTCAGATCTTTGACATACTTTGGTGAAAACCAAAGACATGATGTTATCATCCCTACATGAGCAGGACTAAGTCGGCATCCAGCCTTCAATAGCTGCTGTTGGAGATACGTGAGACTTCATAAAAGGTTGATCCATCTTCGACTTCGAGTCTCCGGTCTGAGTCGGGGACATCGTCCAATATGTAGTTTTGAAGTTGATGAGACAATAGAGTAAGAATTTTCAAACATTCTTATAAAGCGGAGAGATAAGAATTTAGAAGTTTTGAAGAATTAAGAGGAGTAGAAGCTATGCTTCCGACCAAAGAAAAAGTTTGTTTCGTAAATAGTTTTTTTTTCTTCCAAGTACTTGTTTCCTAACTAACGTCCATGCTAACTAAGGTCTCCTACAGTCAGGATAGCTCTGATACCAGCTCTGTGGGGACCCCGGACTAGCTGTCCGAAATTCCCTGTTATGTATACAGTTCACGATCCCATGATCAGTGCGCCATGAACACATAACCGAACTGATATCAAATTACACCATCCATTACAAAGCGGAATAAGAAAATTACAACATGGTCACATGACCGATAATTACATAATAGCCTCGAAGAGCCTAACTAAACATCATAGTAGCATCATCACTTCAGTAGCGCAGTACCCAAGTCATCTGCCATAACCCTACAGGCAACTGACTGGGAAGACATTCCTAGCTCGCATAGACGTCGCCAACTCCTTCTTCGTTTGTCGAGTTCCTTCAAGTCTGGCCAAGTAAATAGCCAGGGACAAAGCTGTGAGTACATTTGGAATTGTACTCGCAAACCATCAAGAAAGATGCTAACAGAGCTAACTAAAAGAGACAAGAGAGGAAGAATAGTTTCTCTTGTGGATATAGCATGTGAAAGAGATTCAGTTTCTCTTGTGGATAAAGCATGCCGGCATCTCAAGTGATGCAGACACTTTGGTGGTCCTATGACATCTCTATATCTTTATTGAAGAAGAGTTCCTCTACATGAAAACACTAGGAAGGGTCACCCAATTTTGTTTCATTTTCCTCAAATCTCCACATGGTCGGCCAACATCTTTCCCGTACCCTTCCGGTACTTCCAACACACGCATTTCCTTTGGAAATCATTTTCAAAACCAAAACTCGACACAGCTCGGTAACGGCCATCCCAACCGTCCATGACCGCGGACGCGGCTATTCGAATAGTTTTGACTCTGCAGAGTTTGCACACTTTCACCACAACTATCCGGATACCTATCGTGTGGGCATCATCCCCGCATAACGACATATGCCACGATGGATACCCGGACATAACCTTTCGCCCATTCGACTTAACACGAGGTCCTACCCTATGGAGTATGTACCTCCCCGGCACCGTGGCAGCTCACCTCCTCTTGAGCGTGGCTCCACCGCCAAGCCAGGAGACCCATAGTGTCTTCCGGACGGGTCAGCCCCGAAGGCCTCCCGTTATACTATTGTCCCAACCATGACAACCCGGACTCGGGTAATGCGTACCCTTGTATAGTTGTGCGGTGCCTCATGCTAAGAAGAACAAACGTCAAGTTAAGCCCCGTGCCCATGTTGGAGTAGCTATGGTTGCGCTGTGTAATTGTTCCGGGCGAATACAAAGAACCATGTGTCGTTTTTCTCAAAACTCAACTCACACACACACATTCCTTTTCTCAAACATCTTTGACAAGATCCCTTTTTGCCTTTATAAACCATACACTTGGGTAAGGTTAACTCACCCAAGGTTTTCATAAACATTTACAACAAGGTAAACCTTGAGGGGTTCCCAACCTAAAGTTTCATGAGTTGAACAACTATTTCACTACGGCCGAGATGAGAGTCATCACGCCATAGATGGTGTAAAAAGGGGTAATGGAGTGGATCATACTTGCTTAAGTTAAGCATGTATTATGACAACACAAGAAGGAATATACTCTTAGATTTGTGGTGCTAACTACACAACTTAGATAGTGGAGTGTCACTATCCAACATATTCTCCAAGATGGTACACGGCATACTCCTCCCAAGTTGAGAATACACCAAGATCATGACATTGATACCTCTATACTACAAAGGGGGTGGGTGTGGTGTAAGTTACTATCTTGAGATGGAACATGCTCAAGTTGAGCATACAAGATAACCAAGTGGGATAGCACGGCCATGTTACCATGCATCCCATAACACAAGGACAATAGTGGAGCATCACCACTAGGGAGTACCCCACTTGCAATCACACATAGATGACATAAATAGAGATAATAACACACATAGAATGAAGGTGCTTTGAACATCAACAAATGACATCCAACTAGACACCGGATCAGAGATCAAAAGATGGCTTGCCTTGGCTTATTTGTCCCTGTACTTCTTCAACTCCATCAATATAAGAATCCCAACAATATAAATAAAATCCTTGTCCAATTCCACTTCTTCTTCTTCTCCGGAATTGCTCGCGTCTATCGCCGGAAAATATAAAAGGAACACAATCAATCACATTGCACCAACAAAACAAACATACAACAACCAAAATTTAACCATTCAATAAAGAGCAACCATACAAAGGTCTTATAGATACCACCAACAACTTAAAGAAAACCCATGTTATTTACCTAGTAAAGGTATGAGAGTATCACAACTTAGCAATTGCCTCTCTCGGTTATCACCATGGTATAAACCAAACATCCCCTGGTAGATAACATCATAAAGAGGACAAGAGCATTAGTTTGACATCAAATACATTCACAATATGCAGACGATACTATTCTCTTCATGGAACATGACCTTCAGAAGGCTGTTAACATGAAGTTAATCCTTTGCATCTTTGAGCAACTGTCTGGACTTAAGATCAATTTTCATAAGAGTGAGATTTTCTGTTTTGGAAAGGCGAAGGATGTGGAGAACCAATATAAGCAAATCCTTGGTTGTGAAGCTGGTTCTCTCCCCTTTTGTTACCTGGGGATCCCGGTCCATTATAGAAAACTTCTCAATAGGGAATGGAATCCAGTAGAGAACCGCTTTGAACGAAAGTTGGGTTGCTGGCAAGGCAAGCTACTCTCATACGGAGATAGACTTGTACTTATTAATTCCGTCCTAACTAGCCTACCGATGTTTATGTTATCCTTTCTTGAAATACCTAAAGGGGTAAAGAAAAGATTAGACTTCTACAGGTCAAGGTTTTTTTGGCAAAATGATGAGCATAGGCGTAAATATCGGCTGACTAGGTGGAACATTATTTGCCGACCTAAAGATCAAGGGGGTCTCGGGGTGGAGGTGTTAGATCTCAAAAACAAATGCCTACTCAGTAAGTGGATGTTTAAACTCTTAAATGAGGATGGAGTATGGCAGGAGTTGCTGCATAATAAATATCTCCGGACTAAAATGCTGTCACAAGTGACAACAAAACCCACCGATTCTCCTTTTTGGAAGGGGCTCATGGGAGTTAAGGATGATTTTTTCTCTCGCGGCTCTTTCAAAGTTGGTAATGGTCAAAATACACGCTTTTGGGAGGACATATGGTTAGGTGACCAACCGCTAGCTAAGCAATACCCTTCGTTGTATAACATTGTCCGCCGGAGAAACGTTCTGGTTTCAGATGTTCTAACGAGTAATCCTCTGAATATCGAATTCACGAGAACTTTATCTACTGATAAATGGGAGGTTTGGTTACTACTACTTCAGCGCCTAATCAGGGTTAACTTGACGGAAGACCCGGATGTTTTTGTCTGGAAATTAACTACCAATGGTGTTTTTTCGGTCAAATCCATGTACATAGACATGATGAATGGTCATACGGTTTTCTTGCGCAAATATCTTTGGAAAATAAAGGTACCGCTGAAGATTAAGATTTTCATGTGGTTCCTTCATAAAAAAGTAATTCTCACAAAAGATAATCTCGCAAAAAGAAATTGGAATGGGTGTAAGAATTGTGTTTTCTGTGGCTCTAATGAAACCATAAACCACTTATTTTTCGATTGTCCCTTCGCAAAGCTAATCTGGAGAACAATCCAGTATACTTTTAATATTCCTCCACCGGCCAATGTTACAAATATGTTTGGAAATTGGCTAAATGGTGTTGATAAAATATCTAAAGCACAGATTCGAACGGGTATTTGTGCTTTGATGTGGGCTATATGGAATTGTCGTAATGATATTGTCTTTAACAGAAGCTCAAATGCTAAATTTTTACAGGTTATCCGTATGGTTACGCACTGGATCCACGAATGGTCATACCTACTACCGGAGGCTCAGCGTGCGCATATGGATTCTGGATGCAGCCGTCTGGAGACGGTTGCTCGGGATATCTACAACCAGGGTGGCTGGCAGCCTATTAAGAGATTGGAACTTGCATAATTATATTTTCTTTTTTATTTTCCGTTGGTTAAGTTTTACGTACACCTTATGTGTCTCTTGAGTTGTATAACTTCTGAATATTAAACTATGCAATAAAACAGCTGTGTGCATCTATTGATGCAGAGGCTGGGGCGATGCTCCCATTTCTAAAAAAAAAAATACATTCACAAAACATTTTCAAACATTTTTGGAAAAGTAGAAAACAGTTTTCCTAACTTAGTTTGCTCACATAACACCACACAAGAATAGGAAGCAAATGATATGCCCTACCATTAGAAAACTTAAGCAAAACAAAAGAGCTAATGTTAAATTGCAGAGGTTTTGTTTTGCAAGCATAAAACAAAGGTTGCCCATTTCTAATAAAAAGAGTTGGTCAAGGGTTTTAAATAAACCGAAAAGTTTTGCTCCAACAATGCATGTCACACATATACATTACTAACAGTAACAAATATGCATGAACAGAGACTAACAGTATTTTTCCTAGATGGCCAGTACTAATACAAGACTAACCCAATTGGAATCACCCAAAAATATTAAACCTACAATTTTAGGAATTTCTTTGAATCTGACTGTACAGAAAACAAGATCTGTACTCCATAAATCGTAGAAAAATCCTAAAAATATGAGACTATTGACATTTGAAAGGTATTTAAACAGAGATGCACACACAATTGGATTTGGGTTCAAATTGTTTCTGAAACTCTCACAAATGGATTGACAAGTTTACTGCATGTCTGTACCATTTGTTTTCTCTCTGGAGTTACAGAAAAGACAAAGGTGTGAAACTTGTTTGAGATGATTAAGAAAACATCCATCAGTCCTACAAAATTAGAATCACTCAATTAGGTGCAAAAATGGATTTTTGGTGATTTAAAAGCTAACAGCCATGTCTGCAGAACACACAGAACAAGTTTAATTCACCACAAATCGTACATAACTCATAAAAATATGAGGTCAGCTGCATCTGAAAGGTATTGAGAAGCTGGTTCTTACCCAACTGGTTTCATTCAAGAATTCGTTCCCAAACTCCTGGTTTAATTCGACAAAGTCAGATCTGACCAGATCTTGATCTGTGAACCATTTCAGTTTCAGGAGGTCAATCGAAGTGAAACCACCACCAAAATGAAGGTATTGAAGAGCGCTTTCACCCACAGTTGAGTTTGTTCAAAAAGGTTTTGTAAATCGGAACAAATCTAACAAACAGTGAATCTGCATGTCTACAAGACTTTATTTACCACAGACAATCCGTAACGAATTTGAGGATGAGACCAATGCCAAGTTGTAGAGATTTTCCATATCTACCTGCGGAACTTTGAATCACTCGATTTGGATCTGCGCACGAGATTTGGTGGATTTTACAAATTCGTACCAGAATCTGAAACAGCAAGATTACAGAAATTACTGCAGGGATTTGGACGAACTTTGCTCAAGAACTTCAGATCTGAGGATTGCTCATGCTTCTCCATGCTTGGACCAACATGCACCTGCATCAAGATCCAATCTTAGCAATGGAGGAAGAAGAAGAGGAGATTAAACCATCTAAGGTTGGGGAGAAGATGGAGAGGGAGGCTCTCATGGTGAGGATGAGCTTGAGGGAGGAAGGAGCCGCATCTTGGTGAGCTTTCCATGGCCATGGCCGGCCATGGAGCCTTGGGGGAGCAGCAGCTCATGGGGAAGAGGTAGGAGAGGAGTGTGAGTGAGTGGAGGAAGGAGTGGAGAGTCAAAAATGAGAGCCAAAGGTGGAGGGGTGGCCGGCCAAGTGAACTTTATAGAGGGAGAGAGTGGTGGCAGCCCTTCACTTGATTGGCCAAGGTGGGTGGCTGCCCATTTAGTGATTGGGTTAGGTGGGAGGCAAAGCTTGTAAGAGAAGGAAGTGAGGAGGGAGGGCTGGCCGGAAATCTTGTCATGGCCGGCTCCTTCTTGACAATCACAAGTGAACAAGCAAAATACAATGCCACTTCATGAATGTCGACCAAGGTGGAGTGTTGGGAGAGTTAGCTAAAAATGGTTTGATGAAGTATACAAATTTGGGAGGGAGGTGATAATAAACATTGGTGCCTATGTGGGAGAACAAAGAACTTAGATCAAATTGTCCATTTGGCCAAGAGATGATGGTGATGATGGTGGTCTAGACAATTGCAGAGCAAGACTAAGAGAGATGGTGAGTGAAATATCCATATACTCACAAGGATGAATATGGTGACATGAATCTCCAATTCATGAGGTCAAGGTGATGATGGAAAGAGATGGAGGAGTGGGGTATGTATGATAAAATATAAGTTGCTCTTCAAATAAGAGGTCAAGTGGGAGTGGGTTGAAACACTCCCTGAGTCAAGGGTTTAGTTGAAAAGAGAAGGGAGTCCATAGAAAGTATCAAGAGATCATCTACTTGATCAAGAATTAGTGGATGAAGGAACATTATGGGGTAGATCAGAGGTGTACACAAGAGTTGCATGAGTTTTCATTTGAAATAGAACTTATTTGAAAAGTATTTGAAACACCTCAATTTGTCTAGGGACAATTGGGAATGAACTCAGGTGGAATGAAGTTTGAAAGTGTTGAGATAAAACTAGTTGGAACATAGGGGTTCAAAATGTTCTACTTACTTTCTCAAGTAAAGTAGAGTTTTTTCTTAAATGTAAAATAAGCAAGAGGAAAACAAGAAATGGTATAAGTACCATAAACAAGCCTTTTGTTAAAAAGAAAACAAAATAGAAAGTAATGTTTCAGAAATCAGTACTTGTTAGAAATGGGATGAAAAACAAAGCCCATTTCAGTTCTTTGTTTTCTTTGAAGAATTATCTTGAAAAGAGTTAATAAAACTAGAAGTAGTTTTGTGTTCAGAACTAGAGAAGGAAAAACAATAGGGTTTTTGAGAAAGAAAACTTAATTTAGGGAGGATTGTTCTCAAGGGTAGGCGGTGGCTACAAAATGTACCTATCATTCCCACTCTTGGTTTTGTGAAGATTAAACTTGGATTAGGATAAAAACAAGAGGTAAAAGAGGAAGAAGTGGTCTAGTGCTGAAACACTGGTTAGGGTATAAGAGAAGGATGCAAGTTTGGAATAAAGGATGATTTGAGCTAGCTTAAACACAAAGAGGAATTTTAAGTAGGCACACTCATGTTGCCATGAGTAGAAAAGTTTGATGTGGAGAAAAAGGAAAACAACTTTTCCTAAGTCACATAGGTGTTTTATTAGGTGATTTGTTTGGCTGACCACTAGAGGTGTTGTTCTTTGAGGTAACTCAAGACAAAACTCAACAAGCAAAACAAAACAATACATCTACCAACAGATCAAAGCAATTCATATTAACAGACAGATCAAGGCAATTCATCTCAATTAGTCTATAGAAAAAGTTTTTGTTCCCCCTGATTTTTGAAATAAGGACAACTAATCAAGGTTGCAAAAGTTGGGGTGTTACAATGGTCATTTCTGACTTTTATATTCTGGTCACCACTTTGAGCCTCTCTATTTCAAATTTTCTAAACTAAACAAATTCAAATCTTTGCATGTCATCCAAGTACACAACAAGATGAACAACTTTTGTAAAGATCAATTTATCAAATTCATTATGGATCCAGAGATATGATCAACAGAAGATGAGACATTGAAACAAATGCAACATTCTCCATTTTTCAAATGTGATCAAACCAGGCCACCACTTGACCATCACCTGCCCTAGCAATGATCCTTGGACCCTCCTACACTGAGCCCATGCAAGGGAAGCCAAGGAGAAGGCCAGACATGGCGTGGACATGGCCATGCCGGCCACGTTCGCCACCGACGCGCCTCCCCTCTCTTCCCTCCACGGCAGCACTCGCCACCATGCCCAACGCGTCGCCAAAGATCTCCTGGATCCGCCCGTACGCACCCTTGACCATGAGGACGACACCATGACTCGCCACGGTCGCGCCCAGGTACGCCCAGGTACGCCGCGAGCGGCATGGACGACGTCACCGTGCACGGACGCGCGCGACACGGCCACGCGTCGCTCGCAGCACTCCGCCGTACCCCGACCAAACCCGCGCGCCCTGGTACCTTACTCGCCACGCGGAGCTCTCCGGACATGCGTGCGTCACGCCTTGGCGACCACGGTCGCCAGAGAGGACAAACGCGCCCGCCGCGGCCGCAACAGTACATGCACGGGACCGACCACCCTACGCGTCCCCTTGCCGCGCCGTTCACGCTCGTAGCTTCTCCATTACGTCGTGAACACGACCCCGTCGTTGCTTAGCCCCCTAGCCCACCGGAGAAGCCGCGCCCTTGTCGACCTCGCCGCAGCACCACGGCCACCCTCGCGCCTATAAAAGGAGGCCTCGCCTTGACGAACCCTTCACACCACCACCCTCCCCTCTCCTTCCTCGACCGCCTCAGCACCTCACCATGCTCGATTAGCTACCAGAAGCTCCCAATTGCGAGATCGCCGCCGCCCACAGTAGCCGACGATCACCGGAGAAGGACGCCGCCCCTGGAGCTGCCGCCGGTACCAGGAGCTTCCCTCGTCGTCCACAACTTCATCGCGCACATTGCCCAACCCTAGCTGGAGCCACGGTGAGCCTCCGACCCCCTACCTGAGCCGCCGGTGAGCCCCTCTCTCGCTGTCGACGACGATGAATGTGCGCCATTAGATCCTGTTCTAATCCGACGCGCCTCGTTGATCCATACCGCTTCGGGCGTTATGAGTCTCTGACGGGTGGAGCCCACTGTCAGGCGGCCCGCGCGTGCGTGGATGCGTGGTGGGCTGGCCTTGGGCCGTTTTAAACGTTTAGGCCCAGTTAGTTTTCCCGCCGGCCTTTTTAATTCAAACTTCGTGTAATAAATTTAGTCTGAATTCAATACTGAACCCAACTTTGAAAATTCATAGAATCTGTTTGGCTTGGCCAAATTTAACAAACTTGATATATTTGGAAAGCTAGTAAAAAGATATACAATATGCCACTGGTCTCACCTCGGGATTTGTTGTGGAAATAAAATGATAAAAAGAAAAATCAACAAGAATAGATATTGAATTAATTCCAACTCCAATAGCTCACATTTGACTTACACTAATTGTTTCTGCAAGAAAATGGTGTGGTCACTTTGCATGATCATGCCCTAGATTAATTAATGGACAATATGGCTAGTTTAGTTAAGTGATATTGTCCAAAACCATTATGTAACTCATATGAAGTATTTCACTTCATTTAAATCTTGTCCCAAATGAATTCATGTGATGTTTTCACCCCTGGTCCAAACACTCCTATATGAATATTTGGAGATTTAAATCATTTGTGGAATTATAAAATGGTATGAGGTGATCTACCTCATTTAAATCATTTTCTCAAATAATGATAATGAATGTTTGACTTAGGTCAATATGAATTCATGTATGATTATTTGAGGAGTTAAATCTTAAGAAGATTTCAATGAGAGGAAATTATTTTTCTCAAGAACTAAATGGAAATTATTAATTACATATGTAATGAGAGGAAATTACTTTTCTTTAATAAAGAAAACCAATGCACCTAATTATTTTATGGGTGTGCTTAGCATAGTTGGTGTGAAGTAATGATGTGCTTAGTATAGCCTTTGAGCTTGTTTAGTGATTATACCTCGTATTCAAATTTAGACGCTAGCACCGGAGACTACCAAGAGGAAGGAGAATTCTACCCAGAAGAGGAAGAAGAAAACCTAGAGAACTACCAAGGCAAGGTAATACTCTTGCAAAGTGCAAAGCCCTCCTTGGGCAAGGCACCATGATTCTCATCTTTCTTCATACAAGCCTATCTTATATTTACACCCTACAAGTTTTACTTGTTGTGTTTTCAAAGAGTGGATTCAAATTGGTCTAGGTGAATAAGATTACTAGAGTAGCAAAGTTAGTCTTATAGATAGCAAAGCAATGTAGCACCCCTCATGATTAGTGCTAGTGCTAAAATACTAAAATTTGACTACTCTAGATGGGAACATATGACTTGTTGAATTTGAAACCTTGGAATGATGAAACATTCCATTGAATGGTTTGAGATTGAATGAGAACAAGAGAAGATAGTGATTTTTGATAAAAACCTGATATTGGTTTGAATGCGATACCTTTCCAATTTTTGAGTACCCCCACAATACCTGATTATGGGTAGGGCTTAACTGGAAGTTTATAGATTTTAGTATGAGTTCCCTCTGAACACACGTCATAGGGGTTATGCCGAGGCTGCCTCCGTTGCTGAGAAATGATGTGAATTGAGGTGAATTGTACGGCCAAGCCCTGTGCAGTTCCCAGGTTAACAGTTGGTTTTCACTGGGAGGCCATGCTCATGGGGAGAGGTGCTCGTACTAGGATTTGTAAGTGAAAGGTTATGGTTGATGATCCGCGTACTGTGTTACGATGATTCGGAGTTTTTCCGACGGATGAAATCAAATGTTGTGGCACAAGTGTGCAAACTCTGTTACGGATTACGGACGAAATCAAATGTCGAATAGCCGTGTCCACGGTTACGGATGGTTGGAAGGGCCATACAGTTTCCCGTGTCAGATTTTTGAAAACCATAGTGAATGTGAATGGTGACTTGGTGACTTGTTGGAGTTACAACCAATGTTGTGGGAATGACACTAATGTTCCCACTTGAGTTAGTTAGCACATGATCACATACTTGTGAACTAAAATATGGCTTATGCAAGTTAAACTAGAGTTTAGCACCCTTACTCAAAGAGTTGGCATTTTTACTTTAGTATTAGTTTGCAAGTACTTAAAGTACTTACGGCTTTGTCCCTGGCTATTCAAATGGCCAGAGTACGATGATGAACAGAACTATCCCGAGGATGACCAGCAGGACGCCTACGACAACTAGGGGTTTCTGACGTCAAATGTTGGCCTGTGGACTAGAGAGTCCATTTATCATTACGCTTCCGCTATGTATGAACTTGTGTATGTATGTTGATTGATAGATCAACTATTTGTGTAAGATGAATCATGTGATTCAATGTTGTAAGACAATATGGCTTGTAATAAATAATGACTGTGATATTCGACTATTATGCCTCGCAACAACATTATCCTGGGATTGCGATGAATGACATAATAGGCATCTGGACCTAAAAATCCGGGTGTTGACAAGTTGGTATCAGAGCCATTATTTGACTTTAGAAAACCTTAGTTAGAATGGGCGTTCATAAAAACCTAACTTTGAAATCAAAATGAAGAGAATATTTATGAAAAGTTACTCATACTCTTGTCTTGGAGGCTTTTTTGAAATTTGATAAATCATGCTCTTTCTTATTATGTCTACTTAAAATTTTGCCACACTTGTTCAATCTCTAACTTACTCTCCCAATTCACTTTCAGATGGAGCCCAACGCACCCATCAACACCAAGTTTTATCAACTTGGTAACGGAGGCAGCTTGATTTTCGAGCACGATCTCACCGCGGTCTCGAACTTTCTGGGACGCCTCCAGCCCGAGTTCCATGGGATCCAGGTGAATGATCAGCCTGGTGGCGAGCTGCAATGGATCATTACTGCAGATCTGAGGGGAAACATGGAGTCTCCCACCTCGGAGAGAATCCTTTTCTCCTTCCGTGAGAGCAACTGGCTCGATGGGCTCGCACGCGGCCTGCAGGAGGCACTGGCACGCCTCTGCGGATAGAACGCGGTGCGCCTGCTTGCGTCCCGTTTCGCTCACCTGGTGAAGCGTGATGCCGCAGGAGTACCCATGGCTCTGCAGTCTCACCCTGAGTTGAGGCACCACGCCGAGCATCTGGATTTCATGCTGTATCATACTCAGCAGGATCTGGACAACGCTCGTGCGTACGCGAACCAGACTCACCTCGCACTGGCCACTCATGGCGATGCTATCAAGATGCTGTCCAGGGACCGCAACAAGCTTCGCCTGCGGTGTGCGAAGAAGGATGCTACTATCACGCGCCTTTGCGCTCAGATAGCGTCACTTGAGACCACGGTCAAGGCCTAGGAGGAGCAGCTGCATGAGATGGAGGAAGACGAAGCCGATATCGATATTCAGGGAGGAGGAGCCTTCCTGAGTGACGATGACGACTTCGAGGAGGATGAGTTCACTGAGGAGGAGGATTATGCGTTCCTGGAGCGAGGACCTGATGATGTCGTTCCCATCGACATTGAGGATGAGGGTAGCCACACTTGATCACTGATGTAGGCATGAGTTGTATCCCGTCATTTGTATCGTAGCATGAGAAATGGTTCTTAAAACCATTGGAAGTGGGGCATGTTAGTTTGTAATGTGTGATGTGGAATGAATGAATGAATGTTTGTGTGTGTCATCCAAAGCATTCAAGTTTTTACAAGTTTTTGAAACTCACTCAAAATAAACCATAGAATTTCCCTCTTATCTTCTCATTTTCTATATATTCAGATGGCCCCTCCCAATCGCAACAACAACGATGCCATGATGCAACTGCTGCAAACCCTGCTTCAAGACAGGGAGACTGAAAGAGCTGAACGTCAAGCCAACATCGCAGCATTTTAAAACCTTGCTAACCAAGGCCATGGAAATCATGACCATCCTGGATCCAAACTCAAGAACTTCCAGAATACCAACCCTCCGGTGTTCAGCAAGACTGAAGAACCCCTCGACGCCGACGACTGGCTCCAGACTATGGAGAACAACTTGGAAGTCGCCGGAGTTGAAGCCAACGAGAAGGTCCTGTTTGCAACCCACTACCTTGCCGGACCAGCCCGAGCCTGGTGGACCAGTACCCGTGCCATGAACGGAGGTCAAGTCATGACTTGGGCAGATTTCAAGCTCAAGTTCAGCAAGTACCATGTGCCCCCGGGTCTTATCAAGAAGATGCGGGATGAATTCCGCGAACTCAAGCAAGGACGGATGACGGTGGTAGAATACCGTGACAGGTTCCTTACACTGTCAAGGTACGCCCCCGATGAGACTGACACCACTGAGAAGAGGCAGGAGAGATTCCTGAACGAACTGCATGATGAGATGCAGACTGTCCTAGTCAACATCCCCTTTTCTGACCTTGAAGCCCTTGTTGACTCCGCCATTCAGATGGAGGGCAAGTTGAACCAAGCCAATGAGAACCGCAAACGCCGCATGATGCACCAGAGTGGGCCCAGCAATACTCCAAAGTATCGCCCCAGCTCAAGCGGAGGTTTTGCCCCCAGAAACAACAAGCTACAGATGCAGACTTCACGCCCCGGTTTCCAGAACCGGAGTGCAGGAAACCCCAGGCCAGGAGGCCATTCCAACCACAACCACAACTACCAGAGCAACACCAACAACTTCAACCGTGCCCCAATGAGAGCCCCCAACCCCAACAACAACAACACCAACACTGCTCCAAGGACTGGGAGCAACGCCATCCCCGTCGCAACCAAGGATAAGTCCACCATCACTTGTTATGAGTGTGGTGTAGTGGGACACTACTCCAATGAGTGCCCCAAGAGACTCGCCAAGCTCGCCGGCAACACTGCTGCTCCTGTTCAGCAGCAACGCCGCGTTTCCACCGGAAATAAGTTCGCCCCCAACAACCCCAATAACCGCAACGGCCGCCTCTTCCACATGAACGCCGAAGAAGCCCAGGAAGCACCAGATGTTGTACTGGGTATGTTTCCTGTCAACTCGCACTCGCCAGTGTTGTTTGATTCTGGAGCATCTCATTCTTTTGTCACTGAAGACTTTGCATCAACAAGTAAAATTCAACCTCTCAGTTTGAAACATGTCATGATAGTTCAAATCCCCGGATCAACCACTAAAGCCAGAAAATTTTGTAAAAATGTATCCATCAGAATACATGAAGTAGATTTCTATGCCAATCTGATAATTCTGGGAACCAAAGGTTTGGAAATAGTGCTGGGTATGGATTGGATGGCCAAGCATCATGGAATGATTGACTGTGCCAAGAAAGCCATCACCATGACCAGTAGCACCGGTATCATAGTAGAACATGTCTCTGAACTGCTACCCAGAAAATTTACCTGCAACCAGAGTGTAGCCAAGCCAACCTTGGATCAGATCAGGGTCGTTTGTCGATATCCTGATGTGTTTCCTGATGGTTTACCCGGTATGCCCCCAGATCGGGATATCGAGTTTATCATCGAGTTAATCCCCGGAACCGGACCTATAGCCCAGAGAGCTTATAGCATGAACCCAGCAGAGCTTGTGGAGCTGAAGAAGCAACTGGATGAACTGTTAGCCAAAGGTCTGATTCGACCAAGTGCGTCACCTTGGAGATCCCCAGTTTTGTTTGTGGATAAGAAGGATGGTGCCAGTCGTTTATGCACAGACTATCGTAAGCTTAACGATGTCACCATCAAGAACAAATACCCCTTGCCAAAGATAGAAGACCTGCTTGACCAGCTGACCGGTGCCGTAGTATTCTCAAAGATTGATCTCAGGACTGGATACCACCAGCTGAAGATTCGTGCATCGGACATTCCCAAAACTGCCTTTACCACCAGATATGGATTGTATGAGTACAATGTCATGTCATTTGGATTGACCAATGCCCCCGCTTATTTCATGAATCTCGTGAATAAGATCTTCATGAACTTTCTGGATAAGTTTGTTGTCGTTTTCATCGATGACATCCTAATCTATTCCAAGTCTGAGGAAGAACATGAGCAACACCTAGAAGCTGTCCTGGAGACCCTTAGAGAGCATAAGCTGTATGCTAAGTTCAGCAAATGTGAGTTTTGGCTGAAGGAAGTAGGATTCCTAGGACATATCTTGTCGGCAGGAGGAATTGCTGTAGATCCCGCCTAGATCAAGACGGTGGCAGAATGGAAAGCTCCAACCACCCAGACCGAGGTCCGCGCTTTTCTTGGATTAGTCGGATATTACCGCAGATTTGTAGAAGGCTTTTCGAGCATCGCTCGACCAATGACCCAACTGCTAAAGAAGGACAAGAAGTTTGAATGGACTGACAAATGTGAGGAGAGTTTCCAACAACTCAAGCTTAGACTGACCTCAGCCCCAATTCTGATCATGCCGGACATCACCAAACCCTTTGACGTTTACTGCGATGCATCCAAGATTGGTCTCGGATGTGTGCTTATGCAAGAAGGCAAAGTGATATCTTATCTGTCCTGACAATTGAAGCTGCATGAGCAGAACTACCCAACCCATGACCTCGAACTCGCAACCGTAGTTTTAGCACTGAAGGTGTGGCGTCATTACCTCATGGGTAATCGCTGCGAGATCTATTCGGATCACAAGAGCCTGAAGTATATCTTTACCCAGAAGGAGCTGAACATGAGGCAAAGAAGATGGTTAGAATTAATCAAAGATTATGATATGGAGATCCACTACCACCCCAGCAAGGCCAATGTGGTAGAGGATGCGTTGAGTAGACTGCCGTGTCAGTTGAACTCAATGATAGCCGAAGAACAACCCAGCCTATACCAAGAGTTTGAGCAGTTTAGAATGGAGTTAGTTAGTGAAGGATTCCTAGCCAGCATGGAGCTACAACCCACCTTGATTGGTCAGATCAAGGAAGCTCAGAAGGGAAATGCCAGCATTGATGGAATCAAGACCCAGATAGCCGCAGGAAAAGCACCGGGATTCACCGTAGATGAAGAAGGAGTTCTTTGGTACAACGGACGCCTGTGTGTACCGTCGGACTCAGAGTTGAAGCAAGTGATTCTGAAGGAAGCCCACGACACCTTATACTCTATTCACCCCGGAGGTACCAAGATGTATCAAGACTTGAAGGAACAATTTTGGTGGCATGGAATGAAGAGGGAGATCGGAAGCTACATCGCTAAGTGTGATATCTGTCAGCGAGTCAAGGCCGAACATCAGCGACCTGCAGGACTGCTGCAACCACTACAGATTCTAGAATGGAAGTGGGACTCTGTAGGAATGGACTTTATCACAGGTTTGCCCAAATCCAGCAAAGGAAATGATTCCATATGGGTAGTTGTTGATAGATTGACCAAGGTAGCCCATTTCATCGCTGTCAAGACCACCTACCAAGGCCCAAAGTTAGCTGAGCTATACATCTCCAGAATAGTCGCCCTGCACGGAACCCCGAAGTCAATAGTGTCAGATAGAGGTTCACAATTCACCTCAAGATTCTGGCAGAAGGTGCATGAAGGACTAGGAACCCGTCTGAATTTCAGCACCGCCTATCACCCGCAGACCAATGGACAGACTGAGAGAGTCAACCAGATATTGGAGGACATGCTGAGAGCCTGTGTACTGGAATATGGATCTAAATGGGAAGACTGCCTGCCTTACGCAGAATTCTCTTACAACAACAGCTACCAAGCCAGTTTACAGATGGCCCCCTTTGAAGCTCTGTACGGAAGGAAGTGTCGTACCCCCCTGAATTGGTCGGAAGTTGGACATAGTCAAGTCTTTGGACCTGATGTTCTTCGTGAAGCTGAAGAGAAGGTGCACAAGATCCGCGAATACCTCAAGACGGCGCAATCAAGGCAGAAGAGTTACGCCGACAAGAGACGCCGAGAGATGACCTTTGAGATCGGAGATTTTGTCTATCTCAAAGTATCCCCCTGAAAGGAATGCAGAGATTTCAGCTGAAAGGAAAGCTCGCACCCCGATATGTCAGACCCTTCAAAGTTCTGAGACGCCGAGGAGAAGTATCATATCAGCTGGAGTTGCCTGAAGAAATGTCGGCTGTGCATGACATGTTTCACATCTCACTCCTCCAGAAGTGCCTTGAGGTCCCTGAGAAGACCGAAGTGTTCAAGAACATCGATCACCGTTCGGTGGATATCAACCAAGACCTGACGTACCGCGAAGTGCCGATTCGCATTTTGGAAGAAGCATACAGAACCACCCGCACCCGAAGCATCAAGTTTCTGAAGATACAGTGGAGCAATCATACCGAAGATGAAGACACTTGGGAGCGAGAGGAAGACATGAAGAAGGAATACCTAGATCTCTTTAGAACCTAATTTTTCTTTAAGATCTCGGGATGAGATCTTTTGTAAGGGGGAAGGGTTTGTAACATCCCAAATTTCAAATAAAGGAAGAAGAAGAATTCCAGAGATCCAAAATTTAGAACCAACAAAAACTTTTAAATTGCATATAGTACCCTGCATAGGACTTGTGCATTTTGAGTGATATGCCATGATGATTGTTATTTTGTGTATGTGATGAACTCCAAAACCCTAGAGTGATCCAGTGATGATCACCAACAAAATAAATCAAAAAGAGAAAGAAATCAAATATTAATAAAATCCTAAAAACCCTAACATATGGTCTATGTCATTTTTGTAAATTTGACACTAGACCCATTTGATCTTCACCAATACTTGTAATATGATATTAAAGAGTAATTACAACTTGGAGAATCAAAGATATACCATTTAAACCAAGTTCAAAAATTAAAATGTGATCACATGAGATAATGGTCATTTCTGACTTTTATATTCTGGTCACCACTTTGAGCCTCTCTATTTCAAATTTTCTAAACTAAACAAATTCAAATCTTTGCATGTCATCCAAGTACACAACAAGATGAACAACTTTTGTAAAGATCAATTTATCAAATTCATTATGGATCCAGAGATATGATCAAGAGAAGATGAGACATTGAAACAAATGCAACATTCTCCATTTTTCAAATGTGATCAAACCAGGCCACCACTTGACCATCACCTGCCCTAGCAATGATCCTTGGACCCTCCTACACCGAGCCCATGCAAGGGAAGCCAAGGAGAGGGCCAGACATGGCGTGGACATGGCCATGCCGGCCACGTTCGCCACCGACGCGCCTCCCCTCTCTTCCCTCCACGGCAGCACTCGCCACGATGCCCAACGCGTCGCCAAAGATCTCCTGGATCCGCCCGTACGCACCCTTGACCGCGAGGACGACACCATGACTCGCCACGGTCGCGCCCAGGTACGCCCAGGTACGCCGCGAGCGGCATGGACGACGTCACCGTGCACGGACGCGCGCGACACGGCCACACGTCGCTCGCAGCACTCCGCCGTACCCCGACCAAACCCGCGCGCCTTGGTACCTTACTCGCCACGCAGAGCTCGCCGGACATGCGTGCGTCACGCCTTGGCGACCACGGTCGCCGGAGAGGACAAACGCGCCCGCCGCGGCCGCAACAGTACATGCACGGGACCGACCACCCTACGCGTCCCCTTGCCGCGCCGTTCATGCTCGTAGCTTCGCCATGACGTCGTGAACACGACCCCGTCGTTGCTTAGCCCCCTAGCCCACCGGAGAAGCCGCGCCCTTGTCGACCTCGCCGCAGCACCACGGCCACCCTCGCGCCTATAAAAGGAGGCCTCGCCTCGACGAACCCTTCACACCACCACCCTCCCCTCTCCTTCCTCGACCGCCTCAGCACCTCACCATGCTCGATTAGCTACCAGAAGCTCCCAATTGCGAGATCGCCGCCGCCCACAGTAGCCGACGATCGCCGGAGAAGGACGCCGCCCCTGGAGCTGCCGCCGGTACCAGGAGCTTCACCGTCATCCACAACTTCATCGCGCACATTGCCCAACCCTAGCTGGAGCCACGGTGAGCCTCCGACCCCCTACCTGAGCCACCGGCGAGCCCCTCTCTCGCCGTCGACGACGATGAATGTGCGCCGTTAGATCCTGTTCTAATCCGATGCGCCTCGTTGATCCATACCGCTTCGGGCGTTATGAGTCTCTGACGGGTGGAGCCCACTATCAGGCGGCCCGCGCATGCGTGGATGCGTGGTGGGCTGTCCTTGGGCCGTTTTAAACATTTACGCCCAGTTAGTTTTCCCGCCGGCCTTTTTAATTCAACTTCGTTTAATAAATTTAGTCTGAGTTCAATACTGAACCCAACTTTGAAAATTCATAGAATCTGTTTGGCTTGGCCAAATTTAACAAACTTGATATATTTGGAAAGCTAGTAAAAATATCTACAATATGCCACTGGTCTCACCTCGGTATTTGTTGTGGAAATAAAATGATAAAAAGAAGAAGGCAGGGACTTTTTCATATTCAAATAATTATTAAAAATCAACCAAAATAGATATTGAATTAATTCCAACTCCAATAGCTCACATTTGACTTACACTAATTGTTTCTGCAAGAAAATGGTGTGGTCACTTTGCATGATCATGCCCTAGATTAATTAATGGACAATATGACTAGTTTAGTTAAGTGATATTGTCCAAAACCATTATGTAACTCATATGAAGTATTTCACTTCATTTAAATCTTGTCCCAAATGAATTCATGTGATGTTTGCACCCCTGGTCCAAACACTCCTATATGAATATTTGGAGATTTAAATCATTTGTGGAATTATAAAATGGTATGAGGTGATCTACCTCATTTAAATCATTTTCTCAAATAATGATAATGAATGTTTGACTTAGGTCAATATGAATTCATGTATGATTATTTGAGGAGTTAAATCTTAAGAAGATTTCAATGAGAGGAAATTAATTTTCTCAAGAACTAAATGGAAATTATTAATTACATATGTAATGAGAGGAAATTACTTTTCTTTAATAAAGAAAACCAATGCACCTAATTATTTTATGGGTGTTCTTAGCATAGTTGGTGTGAAGTAATGATGTGCTTAGTATAGCCTTTGAGCTTGTTTAGTGATTATACCTCGTATTCAAATTTAGACGCTAGCACCGGAGACTACCAAGAGGAAGGAGAATTCTACCCAGAAGAGGAAGAAGAAAACCTAGAGAACTACCAAGGCAAGCTAATACTATTGCAAAGTGCAAAGCCCTCCTTGGGCAAGGCACCATGATTCTCATCTTTCTTCATACAAGCCTATCTTATATTTACACCCTACAAGTTTTACTTGTTGTGTTTTCAAAGAGTGGATTCAAATTGGTCTAGGTGAATAAGATTACTAGAGTAGCAAAGTTAGTCTTATAGATAGCAAAGCAATGTAGCACCCCTCATGATTAGTGCTAGTGCTAAAATACTAAAATTTGACTACTCTAGATGGGAACATATGACTTGTTGAATTTGAAACCTTGGAATGATGAAACATTCCATTGAATGGTTTGAGATTGAATGAGAACAAGAGAAGATAGTGATTTTTGATAAAAACCTGATATTGGTTTGAATGCGATACCTTTCCAATTTTTGAGTACCCCCACAATACCTGATTATGGGTAGGGCTTAACTGGAAGTTTATAGATTTTAGTATGAGTTCCCTCTGAACACACGTCATAGGGGTTATGCCGAGGCTGCCTCCGTTGCTGAGAAATGATGTGAATTGAGGTGAATTGTACGGCCAAGCCCTGTGCAGTTCCCAGGTTAACAGTTGGTTTTCACTGGGAGGCCAAGCTCATGGGGAGAGGTGCTCATACTAGGATTTGTAAGTGAAAGGTTATGGTTGATGATCCGCGTACTATGTTACGATGATTCGGAGTTTTTCCGATGGATGAAATCAAATGTTGTGGCACAAGTGTGCAACCTCTGCAGAGTGTCAATCTATTCGAATAGCCGTGTCCACGGTTACGGACGGTTGGAAGGGCCATACAGTTTCCCGTGTCAGATTTTTGAAAACCGTAGTGAATGTGAATGGTGACTTGGTGACTTGTTGGAGTTACAACCAATGTTGTGGGAATGACACTAATGTTCCCACTTGAGTTAGTTAGCACATGGTCACATACTTGTGAACTAAAATATGGCTTATGCAAGTTAAACTAGAGTTTAGCACCCTTACTCAAAGAGTTGGCATTTTTACTTTAGTATTAGTTTGCAAGTACTTAAAGTACTTACGGCTTTGTCCCTGGCTATTCAAATGGCCAGAGTACGATGATGAACAGAACTATCACGAGGATGACCAGCAGGACGCCTACGACAACTAGGGGTTTCTGACGTCAAATGTTGGCCTGTGGACTAGAGAGTCCATTTATCGTTACGCTTCCGCTATGTATGAACTTGTGTATGTATGTTGATTGATAGATAAACTATTTGTGTAAGATGAATCATGTGATTCAATGTTGTAAGACAATATGGCTTGTAATAAATAATGAATGTGATATTCGACTATTATGCCTCGCAACAACATTATCCTGGGATTGCGATGAATGACATAATAGGCATCTGGACCTAAAAATCCGGGTGTTGACAAAGATCCAAGCAGCTAACTCCTCGCTTGAGATTCGAAACAACATTGCTGGCGGCGCTGCTTTTTCCCATCTAGTCTAAGTTGCAGGTTGCTCCTTTGGTGCGACGAAAACTGGGTTTCATCGGGAGTTGGTTCTTGGACGAAATTGAAGCCACCCGACGCTTTTTTGATGAAGATTGGATGCGTTGAAGTAGGTGAATCACCAGATGCAATCTGGCTGCCGTTGATGATGATGGATCCCGCCCGGATAACAAAATCCAGACGACGCACTTCCCACAGACGGCGCCAATTGACAAGGCAGTTCCTCGGCAATGCCCACCATGAGGGGCTTGGGTTTTAGAGAAAGGCGACGACGGAAGTTCCGGGAGCGAGGCGGTACACGACGTACCCAGGTTCACGTCCCCACGGTGGAGGATCGCTACGTCCTGCTAGCAATCCACTATATGAATATATGTGTACAGGGGGCGCCATAGGTGGAGTTGTTGGATCTAGTCTAGTTCTAATCCGCGGGTTGCGGTTTCTAGGCGTGTCGCCTCTATAATTATGTTTCTGATTGTCTGTGTCTAAGGGGTGCCCCTGCCTGGCTTTATATATCTGCCAAGCTAGGGTTTACAAGAGTCCTAGTAGGATTCATATTGGAGTCTTCTTTCCTTGTAGTCCAAGTTGAGGCGCGTGCAGGTCCAGCTTGTCGAGTCCTCGTACTGGTCCACCTTCATAGTTTGCACCGGGTATGGCAATGCCGAGTACCCGAAGGGTTATGCCCACGTCAGTAGCCCCCGAGTGTCTGGCCGAAGTGAAGCTTCGGGCATGGACTAAAGTTGTCTTCGCCGAATGACTTGATCATCTATTGAATCTTGTGCTTGATGTAGAGTCGAAGTTGCTTTTGGTCGGGTGCACGAAGCGCTCCCGATGGGAGTAGCCCCCGAGTCTATGGGCGGGTGCTTGCAGCCAGACATAGACTCAAGTTGTACTACTCGAAGATCTTGATTGTTGATGTCGACGTCTTCAACTTTATTCTTCTTTGTTGGCGAGGTTGCCATATTTTTTACGAGGCGGTTCCTCGGCAATGCCCACCATGAGGGGCTTGGGTTTTTAGAGAAAGGCGACGACGGAAGTTCCGGGAGCGAGGCGGTACACGACGTACCCAGGTTCACGTCCCCACGGTGGAGGATCGCTACGTCCTGCTAGCAATCCACTATATGAATATATGTGTACAGGGGGCCGCCATAGGCGGAGTTGTTGGATCTAGTCTAGTTCTAATCCGCAGGTTGCGGTTTCTAGGCATGTCGCCTCTATAATTATGTTTCTGATTGTCCGTGTCTAAGGGGTGCCCCTGCCTGGCTTTATTTATCAGCCAAGCTAGGGTTTACAAGAGTCCTAGTAGGATTCATATTGGAGTCTTCTTTCCTTGTAGTCCAAGTTGAGGCACGTGCAGGTCCAGCTTGTCGAGTCCTCGTACTGGTCCACCTTCATAGTTTGCACCAGGTATGGCAATGTCGAGTACCCGAAGGGTTATGCCCACGTCAACTATCTTTTATTTACTCGTACTTAATTTATCTGCAATACCAAATACCCCTGAAAACCTGTTTGCTAGTATTTATAGTGAATCCTTGATCGAAACTGCTCGTCAACACCTTCTGCTCCTCGTTGGGTTCCACACTCTTATTTATCAAAAATACTACGATACACCCCCTATACTTGTGGGTTATCAATACTATTTTCTAGCGCCGTTGCCGATGAGTGAAGTGCTACTGAAGAGTGGAATTGGTAAAGGAAACTTTTACTGTAAGTGCTGTTTTTATTTCTGTCTGCTACTGCTTTATTTCATTATGGAGACGTCTCCATTTGACTCTCTATTTGGGATTACTACGACCACTGCTACGGTAGTAGATGAACCACCGCATGCTCAATTAGATCATTTTAAAATACCTATGAGAATTGTTGAATGTGTTATGAATAACGGTTTAGGAGATGGAACTGTCCATCCGGGTGATCATTTGCTGTTTATACATGAATTATGCGAGTTGTTCTAGTGTGTAGGTATCTCAATGGACCAAGTTAAGAGGAAGTTATTCTCTTTATCACTTAAGGGAAGAGCTGAGGAATGGTATAAGATGCTGAAGAATGGCCGGTCTATTGGATGGGAGGAAATTGTACCTCTCTTTTATTCCAAATTCTACCTCCAAGTGATATTCATAAAGATTGGAATAAAATATATAATTTCTGGCCTCAGGATGGAGAGAGTATTGCCCAAGCGTGGGGCATTGAAGTCACAAATGCTCAAATGTCCCATTCATGAGCTCCCTCGTAATATTGTTATTATTAACTTCTATGCAAGACTTTCTCTTCATGATAAGGATTTATTGGATGCTTCTTGCTCTGGATCATTTACACGTATGAAAGAAGAAGCTAAATGGAATATTCTTGACCGCATTCAGGAAAATACTGAAGGATGGGAGAATGATAAAGGATGAAAGTCAGTTATAAATTATGATTATGAATGCATTGAATCTTTTACGCAAACTGATGACTTTCGTAATACTAGTGCTGTTTATGGTCTTGATTCTCAAATTCTTGCTAATTGTTTTAAGGATTTTGCCTCTTATCTTGATGTTCCCAAAAAGGAGTGGAACAAAGTATCATGCACCATATAAAAATATTGTTAATTGTGTTCCTGCTAGAAATATTGAAGTTTGTACTGTTGATAGTGTGTTGCCTGAACCTTATATTGAGAAAGTGCCTTTCCCTACCAAGGTAAAGGAACATTCTATTATAACTAGTGTAGTTAATAAAATTAAAAAAGAAACCTATAGAACCTGATGAACAAATAACTATTGAACCTGCGGTAGCAATAGTAAAGGACCTGGTTACTGAAAATGTAGAAGATGGACATATTTTTCTGTGAAGATGCTTCTAATATTGTTTCACATCCTAGTAAATCCAAGAAAACTAGTGTTCATGTGCTTTCTGTCAGAATAGGTGATCATTGCTATTATGGTCTATGTGATATTGGTGCAAGTTCAAGTGCTATTCCTTATGAGCTTTACAGGGAAATTATGCATGAAATTGGTTCTTGTGAACTTGAAAAAATTGATGTGGTTATTCAGCTTGCTAATAGAGAGACCATCTCTCCAATTGGTATTGTTAGAGACGTCGAAGTTTTATGTGGTAAGCTTAAATATCCTGCTGATTTTCTAGTACTTGGTTCAGCTGCTAGTAAGACTTGTCCTATAATTTTTGGTAGACCTTTCTTGAATACTTGTGGTGCTGTTATAGATTGCATGAAGGAGAAAATTCTTACTAAATTTGATGGAGAGTCTTATGAGTTTAATTTTTCTAAGTTTGCTAAAGCTCCTTATGAAACTGAATTGCCTAATGAAGATTTTAGAGTAGAACAACTTGTTGCTCTTGATCCTAACAATGCTTTGCGGCAATAGATGGAGGAAAGAAATGAGATTGATGATATTCTTCTTCGTCAACCAGAGATTCTTAAGCACAATTTACCTGTGGAAGACTTGGGTACCATACTACCACCCAAGGAGGATCCTATTTTTGATTAAAAACCTTTACCTGATGATCTTAAATATGCTTATATTGATGATAAGAAAATATATCTTGTTATTATTAGTTCTAAACTTTCAGGACGGGAAGAGGAAAGATTATTGGGAGTATTGAAGAAACACCGAGGAGCTATGGGATATACTCTTGATGATTTGAAGGGGATTTCTCCTACTATATGTCAACATGATATTAATATGGAACCTGATGCAAAGCCAGTTGTTGAACATCAACGACGTTTAAGTCCTAAGATGGAGGATGTGGTAAGAAATGAGGTATTGAAACTCCTTGATGCTGGTATTATTTATCCTATTGCTGATAGTAGATGGGTTAGTCCTGTGCGTTGTGTCCCTAAGAAAGGAGGAATTACTGTTGTGCCTAATGAGAATAATGAGCTTATTCCTCAAAGAGTAGTAGTTGGTTATAGGATGTGTGACAAGGGATTAACTTGTCAATGCCTAGAGATTGTAGACTTAGGTTTTCGTAGAAAGTAGAGGGCAAGTAGATCTCGAAGGTTCAGCCGAAAAGGTGCTCGACAAAGTAAAACTAGGGTTTGCAAATAATAGATTCGATGATTCTCAACCCCTCGGCTCCCCTTTATATAGGAGGGAGAGCCGAGGGATCTTCTTGTTGTACAAGTTACAAATTCCGGAGACTCTCTTAGTATTTCCCATATAATTACATGACTCTCGACTCCTAATATAACTCTATCTTCCATATTGACGTCTGATGGGCTTCTGGGCCTTGAAAGCTTCGGGTTGTGGGCCTCCAAATAACCTCGGGTACCTTATTCGATAGGACCATCCGGGATGCCTATGTCAGTAGCCCTCGAGATTTTGTTTGAATCATAGAATCAAGCAAAATCTCCGATATAAAATCAAACCATATCTTTATATGCCAACGAGTCGAATATTTCTATTTTAACATCTATTTTGTACAGGGATAATGGTAAATGGGGCTTGTTCATCTGACGGATCAGGTACCAGTTAACTGCTCTTTTGGAAACCTGCATAAGCCTACTTCAAGCTCAAGTCCCTGGACTTGAATTCGGGATACTGGTGTAATTCGACATGTGTCGCTTAAGGACTTATCTTAAATCGAATCCCAGTTTATGTTTTATCGAGTACCTAAAGTGTCCGCTAGGATTTTTCTTCATATCTGTTGATACGGATAAAGTAGTAGAGCGCATTCGGGTGCGATACCACGCCACACAGGATGGATCCTGGGGACTTACCTTCGTAAAGTATTACGGCATCCAGAGTTTTTACCGCGGCAGATGCGCTCTGAGAATATATTGTCGAGTGCCTTTATCGGCTGCTGGAATTGCCAATTTCTCCGAGTCATTTAATGACAATATCTTGATCTCCCGATGGGAGTAGCCCCCGAGGCTACAGTCGAGTGTTTGCACTTGGCTGTAGGCTCAACTTTTGCTATTTTTGACCAACTCTATATTTTTTTTTCACATTACCCTCTTATCAGAAGTATAAACGATATTTCTGATAAGAGTAGCCCCCGAGCATATGAGCAGATGCTTGCATTTGATCGTAGGCTCCCGAAACTTCTCTCTTTGAGTACCCGACATTTTCTTTGTCGCTATATTTTGTTAAAGCGGCCGAAACATTCTTGAGTGACGTCGCGGCTGACGCTGGCCACGATGCTCATATTGGAAAGCCACGACTCCTGTCAACTCACTGGGTCGTGGGTTCAAAATTCCGCGCCATCGACACGTCGGGACACACGTCCTCCGTAATTTTCGGCACACGCGCAGTAACTTCCGTCCAGTAATTTCAGAGCGATAAGACCGTTTTACCCTTTTGGACACGCGTAAGGCTGAGAACACTCCCCCTTTTCATCCAACGGCTTGGGGGATCAGCTTCTCGCTATAAATTTACTGTGTCATCCTCATTCATCCCCTTCGCCATGCCGCATGATACGTCTCAAACGTATCTATAATTTCTTATGTTCCATGCTACTTTTATGATGATACTCACATGTTTTATACACACTTTATGTCATTATTATGCATTTTCCGGCACTAACCTATTGACGAGATGCCGAAGAGCCAGTTGCTGTTTTCTGCTGTTTTTGGTTTCAGAAATTCTACAAAGGAAATATTCTCGGAATTGGATGAAATCAACGCCCAGGGTCTTATTTTTCCACGAAGCTTCCAGAAGACCGGAGGGAATACGAAGTGGGGCCACGAGGGCCCGTAACCATAGGGCGGCGCGGCCTGGGAGGGGCCCGCGCCGGCCTATGGTGTGGGGCCCCCACGCCGCCTCCAACCCTACCCTTCCGCCTACTTATAGCCTTCATCGCGAAAACCCCTGTACAGAGAGCCACGACACGGAAAACCTTCCAGAGACGCCGCCGCCGCCAATCCCATCTCGGGGGATCCAGGAGATCTCCTCCGGCACCCTGCCGGAGAGGGGAATCATCTCCCGGAGGACTCTTCATCACCATGATCGCCTTCGGATTGATGTGTGAGTAGTTCACCCCTGGACTATGGGTCCATAGCAGTAGCTAGATGGTTGTCTTCTCCTCATTGTGCTATCATGTTAGATCTTGTGAGCTGCCTATCATGATCAAGATCATCTATTTGTAATGCTACATGTTGTGTTTGTTGGGATCCGATGAATATGGAATACTATGTCAAGTTGATTATCAATCTATCATATATGTTGTTTATGTTTTTTCATGCTCTCCGTTGCTAGTAGAGGCTCTGGCCAAGTTGATACTTGTAACTCCAAGAGGGAGTATTTATGCTCGATAGTGGGTTCATGCCTCCATTGAATCTGGGACAGTGACAGAAAGTTCTAAGGTTGTGGATGTGATGTTGCCACTAGGGATGAAACATCAATGCTTTGTTTAAGGATATTTGTGTTGATTACATTACGCACCATACATAATGCAATTGTCTGTTGTTTGCAACTTAATACTGGAAGGGGTGCGGATGCTAACCCGAAGGTGGACTTTTTAGGCATAGATGCATGCTGGATAGCGGTCTATGTACTTTGTCGTAATACCCTGATTAAATCTCATAGTAGTCATCGTGATATGTATGTGCATTGTTATGCCCTCTCTATTTGTCAATTGCCCAACTGTAATTTGTTCACCCAACATGCTATTTATCTTATGGGAGAGACACCATTAGTGAACTATGGACCCCGGTCCATTCTTTTACATCTGAAATACAATCTACTGCAAACTCTGTTCTTTACTGTTCTTCGCAAACAAACATCATTTTCCGCACCATACGTTTAATCCTTTGTTTACAGCAAGCCGGTGAGATTGACAACCTCACTGTTACGTTGGGGAAAAGTACTTTGATTGTGTTGTGCAGGTTCCACGTTGGCGCCGGAATCCCTGGTGTTGCGCCGCACTACACTCCATCACCAACAACCTTCACGTGTTCCTTGACTCCTACTGGTTCGATAACCATGGTTTCACACTGAGGGAAAACTCACTGCTGTACGCATCACACCTTCCTCTTGGGGTTCCCAATGGACGTGTGTCAACTGCACGCATCACCGCACATATGCTTTCTCTCTCTCTCTCCGCCATTGCCGGCCCTCAAGCTCACTCCGCTTTTACTTCCGTCCGTCCTACTCTTCCACCAAAGCACTCCCCATGGCTCGATGCACAAAGTTTCTGAAGAACAAGGCTCCGGGCACTGACGCGCCGGTGGAGAAGGCTCGGGTTTCAGGTTGGGAGCGGTCCAAGATCTCTGCTCAGGACCAGAAGACACTCAAGAAACTGGGCCTGCTGAAGAAGCTGGAATCACTGAAGTTTCCCAGAGATGAAAGCTTCCCTCATCCACATATTGGATTCCGGGTAACATTCATCGACTTCCTTATCCGCGGCCTTTCCACTCCTATCCATGCATTTCTTCGTGGCCTTCTTTTCATCTACGGGATCTAGCTGCACCAGCTGACCCCGAATTCTCTCCTTCATATTTCCATTTTCATCACCCTCTGCGAGTGTTTCCTCGGCATCCAACCTCATTGGGGCCTGTGGAAACACATTTTCTACCTCCGACGCAACAACTCTAGGAACGTCATCTACAATGTAGGTGGCATTTGCATCTGCGTCCGTCCCAATGTTGATTATTTCGACGTAAAGTTCCCCGACTACGTCCAAGGTTGGCGCAAGAGATGGCTATACATCCAGGACGAGTCTGCCCTATTCTAGGAGTATGGTATCACGCTGTTTGACGCTGCCGAATAAATTCGAAGGCGCAGATCCTGGGACACAGAGGCCACTGCTGAAGAAAAAGCGGCCACTAAAGCCCTGATGAACCGCATCCATCAGCTCCAAAACGCCGACAGAGAGGAACTCGCGGGTGTACAAATCACCGCCTACTTCCTTAGAATCCGGGTGCAACCACAACAGGCTCGCAAAAACCCTCTTTGGATGTACTCAGGAGCTAAAGATGTTGACCGTTTGTCCAAGGATCTTTTTGTGAAGGACTTGGAGAAGCTCGTCCGACGTTTTACCTCTTTGAACAAAAAACACGAAGTTCCTTCATCTTGCCGCGTGGAGCCATGCAGTGCTTCCCACGCTCTCCCCAAAGTGAGTGTTTCTTTTGGGTTAAGTTCTCCATTTTTATCGGCTGCTGCTGTTTTTTTCTCGTGTTCTCAATTTCTTGTCTTTGCTTTGTGCTTTGCAGGACCACCAAATTCTATCTTCTCTTCCCCAACTCCCTGAAGGTGGAGAGGTAGATAGGCGAGTCATTGTCACCGACGATTCGCAAGAATCCTCTCTTCCTGAGAGTGAAGCTGCGGAATCTCAGAAATCCGCGGGTTCCTCCGAAAAAGAAACAGGGTCAGAGCAACAATCTGAGTCCAGCCATTCTGTATCTCCCCCTCTTTCCACTTCTCCTGGTCAGAAGAGGAAGAGAAACGAAGTCGAAGATTCCGGGCCTCCAAGCCTGCTGAACCAACTGCCGAAGAATCTTCTCCAGAAGAAAGAGGGTTCCTTCGACCACTTCGATGACGCTGGCGCTGTTAGCTCGTGAGTTACTTTTATTTTTTTCTTTGCCTATCTCTTTTTTCTTTAGTAGTCTCATATTTTGCCTTAGTGCTATATTGACAGGTCTGAGGAAAGAGAAGAGGTGGAAGAACCCGCAGCTCATGGCACGGCTCCTAGGAGCACGTCCAATACAATGGTTCTTTCTGAAGAGCACCGCACTGCTGCAGAAACTTCGCCTCCCCCGGCAGAACACGGAAGCATCAAATCATGTGCCCAGCCCCCGAGCGCCTCTGCCGAAGAAAGCAAGGACCGGGGCTGGTAATACTCAAGAGATTGTCACGGGGAGTACTTCAACTCCGTTGCTGGACGATGTGAGTTCTCTTTTTCCTTGGTTTGCCATTTTGTTTTGCTTGTCTATTTTTTCTCTTTCTGCTGATGTTTTTCAACTTTATCGAGTTTTCTTCCTCCGACGATATTTTTTCTATCGTGGTGTTTCTTGACAGTCTTTGATGAAGGATCTCATCAACCTTGGCTCCCAATTTATTGGGTTCCACGATGAAGCCGCCACTTTGAAAGGTAAAACCGCACTGTTCCTGATATGACTCATATTTTTTCCAGATGATTGTTCACCTTCTGATGAGGAATCCTTGCCTTCTGATTTCTTCTTTTCAGAAGCGCCCCGCCGAGCCGAAGAACGCGCTGATCCACTGGAAGCCAAGCTTAAATCCAGCGAGACATCTCGTAAAAAGGCCAAAAAAGATGCCGCTGCTGTCGAGGGTGCCCGCCAAAGACTCAAGACTGTTGAGGATGCTTTAAGCGAGAGAGAGGCCCGTCAAATTGAGCGTGAAAATGCCATAGTGGATCGCTTCGACACCCAGAACCGAAGATTTACTAGTATGCTTTTACTTCACTTGCCTTTTGCTTCCGCCTTCATTTGTTTATCTGTGATGTTGATGAACTCGTGGTTTGCTCCAGCAGGGCGGATGGGTGAAATATAGACCTTGCATGAAGATACTGAGGATCGTCTTCTCGACACTCTCTCGATCCTTGAAATAAACGGCGAATTGGCGCACACCAATATCTCTTCTGCATGTACCGCGCTGAAACGCATATTCCCCCATTTCTTCCCCAAGTAAACACAGCCGGAGATTTTCTCTGGCGAAGGAAGATCCTGCTTTGGCCCATCATCAGGGAAACCTGAAGATTGGAGTCGAACGGACCATCACCTTGGTCGCTGCCAGCGGCCAGGAAGTTGACTGGGTGAAGGTTGGCACTCCCCAAGGACTGAACAAGGATAAGTGGAAGGCTCTGGTGAGGGACGCCAAGCCCCACTCGAAGAAAATCATCGCCTATCTTGACCCGAAGTCTGCTGCTTCCGCTAGCACTGCCAGAACGGAGGTCAAGTAGATCAACCCATGTCTATGTTTTCTTTCCTTCTGTAGTTGTCACTTTCTTTTGTTACCCGCGACAATTCATGTCGGCTCAATAGGAGTCGCCTTTTGTAAGGACCCACTTTTATGTAAATGTATTGAATATCAATGGAAAAGTGTTCCTTGCCGAATGATTGATGTCGATATTTCTTTCTTCCTGTTAATTTTTTATAACTATATCGAGGCTGCCGGACCTTCCAATGCTTCACCCGCCGCTTCTCATTCTACAAAAGCTCCTGGCGACATTTTCTTGGACGATTCTTCGTGCGCTGACTCAATTCACCAGGAATTAGCCGATCTTCGACAACAACTCCAAGCTATGAGGAAACAAGTTGTGATAGTTATGGACCAGTCTCGCAAATCCTTGGATCGTGAACAAGCCGCTCTACGGCAAGCACAGGAGGCTCTTGAATTGAAAGAAACAGCTGCTGCTGACGTGGGCATTACCCTTCGGGTAACCGACATTGCCCTATCCTGTACGATCTAACTGGAGGCCCATGAAGGCACTCGATGGCAAGGCGGGCCACTTGGGTGGCGCAGCAGAAGATTCCTTGGCGGGCAAGACAAGGAAGGAGCCGAACAAGAAAAGTTTAGAGATAGGACTACTGTAAACCTAGTCGTACTCGGTTAGATCTCTTGAGACCCGGCCTCCTATATAAAGGCCAGGAGAGGGGCTGCCGAGGGACACACGAACAATCTTAGCAATCTTAGCCACCAGAACTCCAGAGCTAGGTCGCCGCAGCACTTATCCTCTCGACGAGATCTCAGACGAACCCTTCGGCACCCCATTGTAACCCAATATTCTTATAATCAAGATCAGACAGGCAGGACGTAAGGGTTTTACCTCATCGAGGGCCCCAAACCTGGGTAAATCGCTCTCCCCGCTTGTCTGCGAACCGATGTCTCGTATCAGCCTACAGGATTCCATCAACCCTAAGCCCCAATCGGAGGGCATTGCCGAGGAGTACCCTCGACAATTGGCGCCGTCTGTGGGAAACCTGTTGGCACCGGGCAGGTCATCGGCAGTACCAGTCACATCTGCGGCGTTCTTACTCGAGTCACCGACGCCATCAGATCCGAAAGACTCGATCCGCTGTGGATCCTTCGAGTTCATACCACATCCCGAGGCACCGCACCTGATCCCTGCAGAATCGTGCGGCGGCATGAATACTACTTTTGGTGGTGTCCACTTTATCATCGACTCCGGAGGCTTCCTTCGCCTCCCTAGGACAAGTGCCTTCAGCCCGAGGACCTCAGTTTTGGCAGGTGCCACTCCGGCAACAACCCTGGAAGTTCCATCCAAAAACATGCAAGAAGGCAACCGAGGAAGTTTCGATGTCACAACGGGGCGAAGGAAAAGACGAAGGGACTCACGCCGCGAAGAGGAAGAACGAATAGCAACTCGCCCTCATCAGTTCGAACGAGGATGCCAGGACACGCAATCGATCCAGGGCCGCACTCGCTCACCGTATCTATCGGCTACGGAGAAGCTCGAGGCACCATGTTACCTTCACTCTTACATCGATCCGAAGGATGGTCAAGAGAAATCCAGCCACCTGCTAAGGGACTGCCGACATTTCCTGGAAATTCGGCAGTTCTGCGACGACCTCTGAGCCGATGCCATGTCGAGGGTTCACATAATGGAGAGAATGGCAGGATCTTACAGTTATCCGCCAGAACCATACGTGCCGGAGCCATACGAGCTAGCAGAAGGAGACAAGTATGTACCAACCGAGGTGTTCCCGGAACCATGTGGGCAGGTCAACATGATCCATAAAACCAGCTTTTCAAAGAGGGAAATCAAAAAATTCTCACGAGAAGTAAAATATGCGGAAGTCGCTATGGTTGATACACCCGAATTCATCGACTGGTCAGATCAGAGCATCTCCTTTAGCAGGGCAGATCACCCGAAGACCGTTCCTAGGCCAGGTCATGCAGCCCTTGTCCTTGAGGCGCAGATCGGAGGGTACAATATGAGCAATATTTGTTCTTTACTATTTTCTGCAAACAATCATCATCCACACTATACATCTAATCCTTTGTTACGGCAAGCCGGTGAGATTGACAACCTCACTGTTTCGTTGGGGCAAAGTACTTTGGTTGTGTTGTGCAGGTTCCACGTTGGCGCCGGAATCCCTGGTGTTGCGCCGCACTACATCCCGCCGCCATCAACCTTCAACGTGCTTCTTGGCTCCTACTGGTTCGATTAAACCTTGGTTTCTTACTGAGGGAAACTTGCTACTGTGCTCATCACACCTTCCTCTTGGGGTTCCCAACGGACGTGTCAACTACACGCATCACCTGGGTCGAGGAGTTACCATCTGTACTTTGGAGTTTGCATACTACACCTAACAGGTCGACCCAATACACCCCATTCTTCTTGGTACATGGAGCCGAAGCAGTTCTGCCAGCCAAAGTTCGGTTCGAAGCCCCTCGGGTGACAGCTTACATAGAATCCTCTTCCAACATCGCGCTGCAGGATGTTGTGGACCTCCTTGACGAAGCTCGAGATATTGCTTTGGCAAGAACGACGGTATACTAGCAGGCGTTGAGAAATTATCATAGCCGACGAATACGCAGTCGAAGCTTTAATGTTGGAGATATGGTACTTCAGCTGAAGCAAGAGAGACCCTTGAAACTCGAGTCTCCAGGGGAAGTACCATACATCGTCACTGAAGTTGTTGGGGGGATCACCCCCGGTATGCGAAAGGCATGCCAAACCGGATGGTTTAGGCCATCAAGATACCGGTTTAATGTTCATACCGGAGCACGAAGATAAGAGTTTGGCTAAGTAAAGCTAAGTCGGTATCCCCAAGAGGGGTATACCGGAACCGGGTAAAGAAGATACCGGGATACCGGAAAGATGAGCATGTCGGCAGAACTGGTCAAAGATTCTCTCCAGAGCTAGAGGACAAAGATGAGCTAAGCAAAGTAGCTTTAAACGAAGGCCTGACGATAAAGAGGAGGATGACGATGAAAGAAGCCGGAAGACGTCAGCCTCCCTGATTAAAGAAGACCCCGGTGTCATCTATGATTAAAGTAACTTTGTAAAGTAGTTTGTCTAGTCAAAGATGCCATTAGGGTTTCTTCCCCTGTAAGCCACCCTCTCCCCTATATAAGGAGAGGGGGCACACCCGTACTCAGGAGTGAGCGATAAGCAAGTAGCGACCAGCGTTGAGCAGAGAGAGAGAGATCCTGTAAGCACGAACTTGTAACCTGTGGAGATCAATAAAGAAGATGATCTAGAGCGAGTTCTTCCTTATGTCTTTCTTCTTCAACCTCTAGCCTTGGCTAAGTTCTTGAGGAAACCATCCGGAAGTTCATCTCATCTAATCACAAACCCTCCCCCGAATCCTCTAGCGTCCATTCGGCCCCAACTTAAGCCATCCTATGGCATCTGTCTGTTCACCACGACGACAGTTGGCGCCCACCGTGGGGCATGAAGTGGCACTTGCAGGAGTTCATATTCGGGCGGGCATCCTCGAGGTCGCCGGCGAGCGGACGGTGTCTGCGCTCGTCCAGCGCCTCTACTCCATGGACTTCATCAACGACAACGCGGGCTGCTTCGCCAACGGCGGCATCTTCCCCAAGAACGGCCGCATCATCGAGTTCGGCAGCCACCACGTCTACTTCGGCACCGTCCCTGTGCGCCAGCGCCTCTCGCCGGTGCTGGTGGCACCGGACCCGCGAAGGTGGCTCTGTGCTGGCCGCGCCGCCGGCAGCGTCGAGGTAATGATGACCGGCGTGGTTGGTGCAGGCAAAGAGGCAGCGGATGAAGGTGCTGGTCGTGCGGCTTCGACCCGTGCGGCCAAGCCACCACTGGAGCGCGATGCTGGCGCTGCGGGAGCATCATCCGCACCACCGGCAACACCACTCCAAGCGGCGATGAACGTGCTGGCAACGCCCATCGCGCAGAACATCGACCCGGCAGCGGCTCAGGCGGAGCTGGAGGCACAACGCCAGAAGCTGCTCGCGAACGGCGCCGACATCGTCCGGGCGCAGTGCGAGCTGAACCTAACCTTACGTGAGTACAACGCTGCCCATGGCTTTGCTTCTGTTAGCGTGATACGTCCCCGACGTATCGATAATTTCTTATGTTCCATGCCACATTATTGATGTTATCTACATGTTATATGCACATTTTATGTCATATTTATGCGTTTTCTGGAACTAACCTATTGACGAGATGCCGAAAGGCCAGTTGCTGTTTTCTGCTGTTTTTGGTTTCAGAAATCCTAGTAACGAAATATTCTTGGAATTGGACGAAATCAACGCCCAGGTTCCTATTTTCACCGGAAGCATCCAGAACACCCGAGAGCCGCCAGAGGGGGGCCACAGGGCCCCCAGATGATAGGGTGGCGCGGCCCACCCCCTGGCCGCGCGGCCCTATGGTGTCGTCGCCCCTTCGACCTTCTGACGCCGCCTCTTCGCCTATATAAAGGTCCCAGACCTAAAACCTCGATACGGAAAAGCCACGGTACGAGAAACCTTCCAGAGCCGCCGCCATCGCGAAGCCAAGATCTGGGGGACAGGAGTCTCTGTTCCGACACGCCGCCGGGACGGGGAAGTGCCCCCGGAAGGCTCCTCCATCGACACCACCGCCATCTCCATCAATGCTGCTGTCTCCCATGAGGAGGGAGTAGTTCTCCATCGAGGCTCGGGGCTGTACCGGTAGCTATGTGGTTAATCTCTCTCCTATGTACTTCAATACAATAATCTCATGAGCTGCCTTACATGATTGAGATTCATATGATGATGCTTGTAATCTAGATGTCATTATGCTAGTCAAGTGGGTTTTACTTATGTGATCTCCGGAGACTCCTTGTCCCACGTGTGTAAAGGTGACAGTGTGTGCACCGTGTGGGTTTCTTAGGCTATATTTCACAGAATACTTATTCGCTGTTATGAATGGCATAGTGAAGTGCTTATTTATATCTCTTTATGATTGCAGTGTGTTTTGTATCACAATTTATCTATGTGCTACTCTAGTGATGTTATTAAAGTAGTTTTATTCCTCCTGCACGGTGTAATGGTGACAGTGTGTGCATCCGTGTTAGTACTTGGCGTAGGCTATGATTGTGATCTCTTGTAGATTATGAAGTTAACTATTGCTATGATGGTATTGATGTGATCTATTCCTCCTACATGGTGTGAAGGTGACAGTGTGCATGCTATGTTAGTACTTGGTTTAGTCGTGTTGATCTTTCATGCACTCTAAGGTTATTTAAATATGAACATTGAATTGTGGAGCTTGTTAACTCCGGCATTGAGGGTTCGTGTAATCCTACGCAATGGTGTTCATCATCCAACAAGAGTGTAGAGTATGCATTTATCTATTCTGTTATGTGATCAATGTTGAGAGTGTCCACTAGTGAAAGTGTAATCCCTAGGCCTTGTTCCTAAATACTGCTATCGCTGCTTGTTTACTGTTTTACTGTGTTACTACTGCTGCGTTACTACTGCTTGTTTACTTCCTGCAATATTACTACCATCAACTGCACGCCGGCAAGCACTTTTCTGGCGCCGTTACTACTGCTCATATTCATTCATACCACTTGTATTTCACTATCTCTTCGCCGAACTAGTGCACCTATTAGGTGTGTTGGGGACACAAGAGACTTCTTGCTTTGTGGTTGCAGGGTTGCATGAGAGGGATATCTTTGACCTCTTCCTCCCTGAGTTCGATAAACCTTGGGTGATCCACTTAAGGGAAACTTGCTGCTGTCCTACAAACCTCTGCTCTTGGAGGCCCAACACTGTCTACAGGAAAAGGAGGGGGGGCGTAGACATCAAGCTATTTTCTGGCGCCGTTGCCGGGGAACAAAAAGCTACAATACAGGGATTTCCTCCCTCGTCAACCACGCGCCAGTTGTAGGCAGTCAAGCTATTTTCTGGCGCCGTTGCCGGGGAGGAAAGGTAAAAGGTACTCACACTCCGGATCTCGGCTACTAAGCTATTTTCTCCGTTGTAAGTACTCGAAGCTATTTCCTTTAGATCCTGCAATTGCATCTTTTTGTTTCTTGTTTACACTAGTTTGGCATAATGGACAAAAATGAGCTTCTTATTCTATTTCCTGATTTAAGACATGGATGGTTTGATGCGAAAATTAAAAAAGTAATATTAGTATGAATGCTTTGAACACCATTGTTGATAATAATATAGAAAATTCTAAGCTTGGGGAAGCTGGTTTTGATGAGCATGATATTTTTAGTCCCCCAAGCATTGAGGAGAAAATTTTCTTTGATGATACTTTGCCTCCTATTTATGATGATTATAATGATAGTGGTCTTTTTGTGCCACCTACTATGGAGAGTAAATTTTGTTGTGATTATACTTTGCCTCCTACACTTGATGAGAATAATAATGATAGCTACTTTGTTGAATTTGCTCCCACTACAACTAATAAGAATGATTATGCTTATGTGGAGAGTAATGATACTTTTATGCATGAGAATAAGAACGCTTTATGTGATAGTTACATTGTTGAATTTGTTCATGATGCCACTGAAAGTTATTATGAGAGAGGAAAATATGGTTGTAGAAGTTTTCATGTTACTAAAACACCTCTCTATGTGCTGAAGTTTTTGAAGCTACACTTGTTCTATCTTCCTATGCTTGTTACTTTGTTCTTCATGAATTCATTTGTGTACAAGATTCCTTTTCATAGGAAGCATGTTAGACTTAAATTTGTTTTGAATTTGCCTCTTGATGCTCTCTTTTGCTTCAACTACTATTTCTTGCGAGTGCATCATTAAAACTGCTGAGCCCATCTTAATGGCTATAAAGAAAGAACTTCTTGGGAGATAACCCATGTGTTTATTTTGCTACAGTACCTCTATTTTATATTTGTGTCTTGGAAGTTGTTACTACTGTAGCAACCTCTCCTTATCTTAGTTTTGTTGCATTGTTGTGCCAAGTAAAGTCTTTGATAGTAAGGTTCATACTAGATTTGGATTGCTGCGCAGAAACAGATTTCTTGCTGTCACGAATTTCGACCTGCCTCTCTGTAGGTAGCTCAGAAAAATATGCCAATTTACGTGCGTGATCCTCAGATATGTACGCAACTTTCTTTCAATTTGGGCATTTTCATTTGAGCAAGTCTGGTGCCACTTTAAAATTCGTCTTTATGGACTGTTCTGTTTTGACAGATTCTGCCTTTTATTTCGCATTGCCTCTTTTGCTATGTTGGATGGATTTCTTTGTTCCATTACCTTCCAGTAGCTTTGGGCAATGCCCAGAAGTGTTAAGAATGATTGTGTCACCTCTGAACATGTGAATTTTTGATTATGCACTAACCCTCTAATGAGTTTGTTTCGAGTTTGGTGTGAAGGAAGTTTTCAAGGGTCAAGAGAGGAGGATGATATACTATGATCAAGGAGAGTGAAAGCTCTAAGCTTGGGGATGCCCCCATGGTTCATCCGTGCATATTTCAAGAAGACTCAAGCATCTAAGCTTGGGGATGACCAATGCATCCCCTTCTTCATCGACAAATTATCAGGTTCCTTCTCTTGAAACTATATTTTTATTCGGTCACATCTTATGTACTTTACTTGGAGCGTCTGTGTGCTTTTGTTTGTGTTTTTGTTTGAATAAATGCTTGTGTTGGAGAGAGACACGCTCCGCTGGTTCGTATGAACACATGTGTTCTTAGCTTTTAATGTTCATGGCGAAGGTTGAAACTGCTTCGTTCATTGTTATATGGTTGGAAACGGAAAATGCTACATGTAGTAATTGGTAAAATGTCTTGGATAATTTGATACTTGGCAATTGTTGTGCTCATCTTTAAGCTCTTGCATCATATACTTTGCACCTATTAATGAAGAAACACCTAGAGCTTGCTAAAATTTGGTTTGCATATTTGGTCTCTCTAAAGTCTAGATAATTTCTAGTATTAAGTTTTGAACAACAAGGAAGACGGTGTAGAGTCTTATAATGTTTACAATATGTCTTTTATGTGAGTTTTGCTGCACCGGTTCATCCTTGTGTTTGTTTCAAATAACCTTGCTAGCCTAAACCTTGTATCGAGAGGGAATACTTCTCATGCATCCAAAATCCTTGAGCCAACCACTATGCCATTTGTGTCCACCATACCTACCTACTACATGGTATTTCTCCGCCATTCCAAAGTAAATTGCTTGAGTGCTACCTTTAAATTTCCATCATTCGCCTTTGCAATATATAGCTCATGGGACAAAATAGCCTTAAAAACTATTGTGGTATTGAATATGTACTTATGCACTTTATCTCTTATTAAGTTGCTTGTTGTGCGATAACCATGCTTCTGGGGACGCCATCAACTACTATTTGTTGAATATCATGTGAGTTGCTATGCATGTTCGTCTTGTCTGAAGTAAGGGAGGTTTTCACAATCAAATGGTTTGAGTATGCATACTGTTAGAGAAGAACATTGGGCCGCTAACTAAAGCCATGAATCATGGTGGAAGTTTCAGTTTGGACATAAAACCTCAATCTGTTATGAGAATATTAACTGTTGTTGAATGCTTAAGCATTAAAAGAGGAGTCCATTATCTGTTGTCTATGTTGTCCCGGTATGGGTGTCTAAGTTGAAGAATGATCAAAAGCGAGAAATCCAATGCGAACTTTCTCCTTAGACCCTTGTACAGGCGGCATAGAGGTACCCCTTTGTGACACTTGGTTGAAACATATGTTATGCAGTGATAATCCGTGTTAACCCAAGCTAATTAGGACAAGGTGCGGACACTACTAGTATACTATGCATGAGGCTTGCAACTTGTAAGATATAATTTACATGATACATATGCTTTATTACTACCGTTGACAAAATTGTTCCATGTTTTCAAAATAAAAGCTCTAGCACAAACATAGCAATCGATGCTTTCCTCGTTGAAGGACCTTTCTTTTACTTTTAACGTTGAGTCAGTTCACCTATTTCTCTCCACCTCAAGATGCAAACACTTGTGTGAACTGTGCATTGATTCCTACATACTTGCATATTGCACTTATTATATTACTCTATGTTGATGATTATCCATGAGATATACATGTTATAAGTTGAAAGCAACCGCTGAAACTTCATCTTCCTTTGTGTTGCTTCAATGCCTTTACTATGAAATTATTGCTTTATGAGTTAACTCTTATGCAAGACTTATTGATGCTTGTCTTGAAGTACTATTCATGAAAAGTCTTTGCTTTATGATTCAGTTGTTTACTCATGTCATTACCATTGTTTTGATCGCTGCATTCATTACATATGTTTACAATATGATCAAAGTTATGATGGCATGTCACTCCAAAAATTATCTTTGTTATCGTTTACTTGCTCGGGACGAGCAGAAACTAAGCTTGGGGATGCTGATACGTCTCCGACGTATCGATAATTTCTTATGTTCCATGCCACATTATTGATGTTATCTACATGTTATATGCACATTTTATGTCATATTTATGCGTTTTCTGGAACTAACCTATTGACGAGATGCCGAAAGGCCAGTTGCTGTTTTCTGCTGTTTTTGGTTTCGGAAATCCTAGTAACGAAATATTCTTGGAATTGGACGAAATCAACGCCCAGGTTCCTATTTTCACCGGAAGCATCCAGAACACCCGAGAGCCGCCAGAGGGGGGCCACAGGGCCCCCAGATGATAGGGTGGCGCGGCCCACCCCCTGGCCGCGCGGCCCAATGGTGTCGTCGCCCCTTCGACCTTCTGACGCCGCCTCTTCGCCTATATAAAGGTCCCAGACCTAAAACCTCGATACGGAAAAGCCACGGTACGAGAAACCTTCCAGAGCTGCCGCCATCACGAAGCCAAGATCTAGGGGACAGGAGTCTCTGTTCCGGCACGCCGCCGGGACGGGGAAGTGCCCCCGGAAGGCTCCTCCATCGACACCACCGCCATCTCCATCAACGCTGCTGTCTCCCATGAGGAGGGAGTAGTTCTCCATCGAGGCTCGGGGCTGTACCGGTAGCTATGTGGTTAATCTCTCTCCTATGTACTTCAATACAATAATCTCATGAGCTGCCTTACATGATTGAGATTCATATGATGATGCTTGTAATCTAGATGTCATTATGCTAGTCAAGTGGGTTTTACTTATGTGATCTCCGGAGACTCCTTGTCCCACGTGTGTAAAGGTGACAGTGTGTGCACCGTGTGGGTCTCTTAGGCTATATTTCACAGAATACTTATTCGCTGTTATGAATGGCATAGTGAAGTGCTTATTTATATCTCTTTATGATTGCAATGTGTTTTGTATCACAATTTATCTATGTGCTACTCTAGTGATGTTATTAAAGTAGTTTTATTCCTCCTGCACGGTGTAATGGTGACAGTGTGTGCATCCGTGTTAGTACTTGGCGTAGGCTATGATTGTGATCTCTTGTAGATTATGAAGTTAACTATTGCTATGATGGTATTGATGTGACCTATTCCTCCTACATGGTGTGAAGGTGACAGTGTGCATGCTATGTTAGTACTTGGTTTAGTCGTGTTGATCTTTCATGCACTCTAAGGTTATTTAAATATGAACATTGAATTGTGGAGCTTGTTAACTCCGGCATTGAGGGTTCGTGTAATCCTACGCAATGGTGTTCATCATCCAACAAGAGTGTAGAGTATGCATTTATCTATTCTGTTATGTGATCAATGTTGAGAGTGTCCACTAGTGAAAGTGTAATCCCTAGGCCTTGTTCCTAAATACTGCTATCGCTGCTTGTTTACTGTTTTACTGTGTTACTACTGCTGCGTTACTACTGCTTGTTTACTTCCTGCAATATTACTACCATCAACTGCACGCCGGCAAGCACTTTTCTGGCGCCGTTACTACTGCTCATATTCATTCATACCACTTTTATTTCACTATCTCTTCGCCGAACTAGTGCACCTATTAGGTGTGTTGGGGACACAAGAGACTTCTTGCTTTGTGGTTGCAGGGTTGCATGAGAGGGATATCTTTGACCTCTTCCTCCCTGAGTTCGATAAACCTTGGGTGATCCACTTAAGGGAAACTTGCTGCTGTCCTACAAACCTCTGCTCTTGGAGGCCCAACACTGTCTACAGGAAAAGGAGGGGGGGTGTAGACATCAAGCTATTTTCTAGCGCCGTTGCCGGGGAACAAAAAGCTACAATACATGGATTTCCTTCCTCGTCAACCACGCGCCAGTTGTAGGCAGTCATAGCGCTCATGCTGCTAGGATACCGGAGAACCGGCTTAAAGCTCGCAATCTAGATCAGGATTTGCGTAAGGAAGTTCTTGCCGGCAAAAGTACCTCTGCATCTGTTAGCATTGTAGAGAAACCTAAGTACAGTAGCCCGGATAAAACTATAAAAGCTGCTAAGGCTGCAGTAGATCTATGTGAATCGCTTTCCGGAGAGGCTTTGGCAAAACAGCAAGAGCGTGTTAGAGAGCTGCTGGAAACTATCGAGCAGCAGAATGCTGAGCAGCTGGCTAAGCTGAACAAGGCTGCGGCCTCAAGGTCCGCGCGTTCCACAAAGAATGCCGGAAGCAAGTCCCATGGGCAGGCCTCGTCCCCCCATCCGGACAGAAGGAGAGAAAAAGAAATGAACGCACAACAAATGACTGTGTACGATCCGGTTCTTGCCGGAAAACAACAAGCCGGGCAACACGATGCCGGTAGAAAAAGCCAAGGGGCAGATCGAGGCTACGCCAAAGGAGGCTATGCCAGAAACAATCATGCCGGTAGATATGAAACCGGGCAAAACTATCAAGCTGCAAGGGCAGCGTATGATGAGGAGGAGATGCCTCCGCCAAGGTACCGGCAGGCAAGGGCCGCGGTACTGGAACGCTACGATGAAGCTGACTCGACAAGATTCACCGCTTACCGAAATCCTTTGGGAGAGCGCGTGGGAGAAAGACACCTACCAGAACGGGATGCGAGGCACCGTCTGGATAGAGTATATCTGTCTGAAATGATAGAGGCAGAAGGTCCTCCGGGTCCAAAATGCTTTGGCCCAAGGATCATGAAAGAGCAACCACCGGTTCGCAACTTCCAATTGCCCCGTGACACCAAAACATACGATGGCACCACTAAGCCGGAAGATTGGCTCGCGGATTACGTGACCGCGGTATACGTCGCTGGCGGCGGAGGATGTGTAGCCGGAGGAGGAAACCGGCGTTGGGCCGTGAGGATTGTGCCAACGTTTTTAGTGGGACCGGCAAGAATCTGGTTGAACAACTTGCCGGCAGGAAGCATAAATGGCTGGCTGGACTTTGAGGAAGCCTTTGTGAGTAACTTCAGTAGCACCTACCGAAGGCCCAACAGGCCTCAGCAGCTCGCTTTGTGCGTGCAGTGCCCGCAGGAAACAGACCGGGATTACCTGACCCGGTGGAACTCCATTAGAAACTCTTGTGAAGGGGTGATAGAAGCACAAGCCATTGCTTGGTTTAGCCAGGGATGCAGGCGAGGTTCGCCTTTGTGGCAAAAGCTGCAGCGAAACATGCCAACAACTTTGGCAGAGATGATACGTGTGGCGGATAACTATGCGTTGGGAGACCCAATGCAACCGACGGTGCAAGCTGAGCCGGAACAGTCAAACCCGCCTCAGCAGCGCCAGGAACAGTACCGGGACAACCGGAACAACAAAAGAAGGGAAGATTTCCCGGATCGAAGGTACGCTCCACAGCAAGTTGCTGCTGTGCAAGAAAACTCTGATGCCGGTGGCAGCCAGAGGCAGAAAACCGGATCGCAGCCATGGGCGGGTCCTAAGAGGCAATGGGTCGAAAAGAAACCCTGGGGCCAGAAAAAGAATTGGCAAGAACCCGTAAAATACACCATGGAAGCCACCATGGATCAACCTTGCCGGTGGCACACGCCGAACCCGGATCACCCGTCAAACCACCTGACGAAGGATTGTTCTTGGACCAAGTACTTGATGCAAAAGGGAGCAGTAAAGGATGCGCAAGCACAAGGGTGCCCCACAATGTTGCCACCACCGCAAGATATGCTGCGCCAGCAACAACTACCGCCACCACCACCGCTTACTGGAGCAAATGCTTTACCGGTACAGCCTCAGCCAAACAGGCAGCAGTACCAGCAAGTCAACCAGGTGGGAGAGGACCACGGACAACCACCTCCACCGGCACCTTTGGGCCGGAATGTTTAAGAGGACCCACATTTGTGCTGTCTTGTCTTTGTCACTGAGCCAACAGACAGGCAAAGTGTGCATCGCCGCTCCATGGAAGTAAACGCCGTGATGCCGGCGGTTCCCAAGTACATGCTGTGGTCAGATCAGGAAATCACCTGGTCGTTCAAGGATCATCCTAAAATCATGCCGAATCCGGGAGGTTACGCTCTCGTGGTGGACCCAATCATGAAAGGGCCAACGACTCACGTCAAATTCAGCAAAGTGCTGATAGACAATGGGAGCAGCATAAACATAATGTACCGACACACCATGCATACGCTGGGCATAACAGAAAACATGCTTCAGCCAACTCGTAGAACGTTCCACGGAATCGTTCCGGGTTTGTCTTGCGCGCCGGTAGGAAAAGTTCGGGTGGACGTATCGTTTGGAGGACGTGACAATTGCCGGGTTGAAAACATTGAGTTCGAGGTGGTGGACCTGGATAGCCCGTACCATGCATTGTTGGGGAGACCAGCATTGGCAGCATTCATGGCCTCGACCCACACAGCTTACCTCAAAATGAAGATGCCGGCACCTCGTGTACCCTTAACAGTGGTGGGAAACTACAAAGTCTCACTGGAAACAGCATCTGCCGGATCAAACCTAGCGGAATCGCTGGTGATCGCAGAGGAAAAGAGAAGGATGCAAACTGCGGTTGCGCTGGCTCAGTCCTCACAGTTGAGTTTAGCGGCAATGAGTGGAGACTTGGGCTCACCGGCATTCAAGCCGACGAATGAAACAAAAAACATTGTGCTGGATCCGGCTTACCCAGAGCGCACCGTTCGTATCGGTGCCGGCCTCGATCAGGCATAGGAAAGCGCGCTCGTCAGCTTCCTCTGTGAGAATCGGAATATCTTTGCCTGGTCTACTGATGACTTGGTAGGGGTTCCGATGGAGCTGGCTGAGCACTCTCTAAACGTCCGGAAGGATGCCAAGCCGGTGCGACAACCTTTGCGCCGGTTCGCTGAAGATAGGAGGAAGATTATCGGAGAAGAAGTGACAAAACTGCTGGTTGCCGGATTCATTGTGGAAGTCACGCACACTGAGTGGCTGGCCAATCCGGTAATGGTCGAAAAGAAAAAAGATGAGAACCTGGAGGCAAAAGCTCCAAAGGTGTGGCGCATGTGCATCGACTACACCAACCTCAACAAGGCTTGCCCAAGAGATCCTTTCCCTCTGCCACGGATCGATCAGGTGATTGATTCAACTGCTGGGTGTGAGTTGTTGTCCTTTATGGATGCGTATTCCAGTTTCCACCAAATCCCCTTGAAAAAGGAAGATCAAATAAAAACTGCGTTCATTACCCCGCACGGGGCTTATTGCTATGTGACTATGCCTTTTGGTTTGCGCAATGCTGGTGCAACGTACCAGCGCTGTATGCAAAAATGCTTGTTTGATCAAATTGGAAATAATGTGCAAGTCTATGTGGACGACATTGTGATAAAAACTAAGGTAAAAAACACCTTAATCGATGACATCCGGCAAACATTTGATAACCTAAGACGGTTCCGGATGAAACTTAATCCGGCAAAATGCACCTTCGGTGTCCCTGCCGGTAAGCTGCTCGGTTTTCTCGTGTCAAGCCGCGGCATTGAAGTAAATCCGGTAAAAATCAGGGCAATAGAAAGAATGACTGTTCCACGGGAACTAAAAGATGTGCAAAAGTTTACCGGAAGCTTGGCATCGCTAAGCCGGTTCATAAGCAGGCTAGGAGAAAAAGCTTTGCCACTCTACGCTCTGATGAAAAAATCCGATACGTTCGTCTGGACCCCTCAGGCAGACGCGGCGTTTAAGGAGCTAAAAACGATGCTAGCCACTGCACTAATACTGGCTTCGCCACTGGAAAGAGAGCCCATGTTGTTATACATAGCAGCAACTAACCGGGTTGTGAGTGTGGTTGTGGTAGTAGAAAGAGAAGAGGAAGGAAAAACCGTCCAGAGGCCGGTATACTACCTGAGCGAGGTGCTCTCCCTCTCAAAGCAAAACTACCCACACTTCCACAAAATGACTTATGGCGTGTTCATGGCTGCCACGAAGCTCAAGCACTACTTTGAGGAGCACCCCATGAAGGTGGTGAGTGAGGCACCCATCTCCGATATCATGTGCAACAAAGATGCTAGCGGTAGGATCGCAAAATGGGCGATTCAGATATCACCATATGTACCGGTGTATGAAAGAAGAGATGCCATAAAATCACAAGCTTTAGCTGATTTCTTTGTTGATTGGGCGGAAATGCAATACAAGCCGTCGGAACACAAGATAGAATACTGGAAGATGCACTTTGACGGATCCAAACTCAAAGAGGGTCTAGGTGCCGGTGTGGTGCTCACCTCACCAAAGGGAGATCATCTCCGGTATGTCTTACAAGTGCATTTCAGGGCATCAAATAATGTCGCTGAATATGAGGCTTTGATCCATGGGCTTAAGGTCGCAAAAGAAATCGGTGCACACCGGATCATTTGCTACGGAGATTCAGATCTTGTGGTACAACAATGTTCCGGAGATTGGGACGCAAAAGATGCCAACATGGCCTCGTACCGGTTTCACGTGCAAAAGATTGCCGAATTCTTTGAAGGGTGTGAGTTTCACCATGTGCCGCGCGCAGAGAATGAAGCCGCGGATGCTTTGTCCAAGCTGGGCTCGTCCAGGCAAGAAATTCCTCCCGGAATAGCCTTAGCACACTTAAGAGTACCATCGATCAAACCGAGTCCGGAGTCGGAGTCAATTTTTGTATCGGAATCACATGTTGTACCAATGGATATCGACGAAGGAAACCCGGGGACTGTCCCGGTAAGCTCGGGGACTGCTCCGGTAGGCTCGGGGACTGCTGTGCTTGTACCGAAAGAAGCAATGCTGGTGGATAGCATGGACATAGACGTACCGGTGTTCCTGGTTCGGGAGGCACCATCATGGGTTAAACCTATTAAGGAATTCCTGATCAACGGCACCTTGCCGGTTGACGAAAATGAGTCTAGAAGGGTCCAGAGGAGGTCCAAAGCTTACACCATCATCAATGGCGAGGTGTACAAGAGAAGTGTTACCGGTGTCCTCCAAAGGTGTGTGGAACCGGAAGAGGGAAAAGAAATGCTCGAGGAAATTCACCGAGGAGAATGTGGGCATCACGCTTCGTCGAGGGCGTTGGTGGCAAAAGTGTTCCGGCATGGGTTCTATTGGCCAATGGCTTTGGAAAATGCGGAGGAACTGGTAAGAAAATGCAATGGGTGCCAGAGGTACGCCAAGCAAAACCATACCCCAGCATCCGGTTTAAAGACCATACCGCTAACTTGGCCGTTTGCCGTTTGGTGCCTAGACATGGTTGGCCCATTCAAAACCGCAAGGGGAAACATGACCCACATCTTGGTTATGGTGGATAAATTCACCAAGTGGCTAGAAGTGAAACCCATTGCAAAATGTGATGGGCGCACAGCGGTGAAGTTCTTAAAAGATGTAATTTTGCGGTATGGCTACCCACATAGCATTATCATTGACAATGGCACAAACTTTGCTCAAGGTGAGTTCAAAAGATTTTGTGAAGACAACAATATCCGGTTGGATTTGTGCTCAGTGGCACACCCACAGGGCAATGGCCAAGTTGAAAGAACAAACGCTTTGGTACTTTCCGGTATCAAACCAAGACTCATCGATGCGGTGGAAAAATCGCCGGGGTGTTGGCTCGATGAGCTACCATCCGTACTGTGGAGTATAAGAACAACTCCAAACCGGTCTACCGGGTACACTCCATTTTTCATGGTTTATGGAGCAGAAGCGGTCATACCAACCGACATTCTCCATGATTCACCAAGGGTGCAACTCTATACCGAAGAGGAGGTAAAGGAGGCCCGAGAAAACGATGTGGACTTGCTAGAAGAAGCAAGAGAATTAGCTTTGGCAAGAACAGCCATTTACCAGCAAAACCTCATATGCTATCACAGCCGGAAGGTTAACCCAAGGGTATTCCGGGAAGGAGACCTAGTGCTACGCCTAGTGCAGCGCACTGAAGGCCGGCACAAGCTTTCCCCCCCATGGGAAGGACCTTTCATTGTGAGCAAGGCTCTCCAAAACGATGCCTATTACCTAATTGATGCACAGGAATGGAAGAAAGGAAAGGCGGACAGGTCCGGAGAGGAGACCAAGCGTCCGTGGAATGTAGCTCTGTTGCGTCCTTTCTACTCTTGAAGTTGTGGTGTAAGAAGTTCCTTTTTTGTACCTTATTTGCTATGAATAAAAGATGTTAGAACCTCGAATGAGTCTCGGGGACTACCCTTACTAAGTTGTATGTAACATGTTTATTTTTTCAGTTTACCGGTTGCTTATTGAACGTTTTTTCTTTCCGGTTTAGTAGTGTGCTAGACCCTACCGGAGTCTTCGACTCTGCTGTTGTCCGTAACTCGGCTTCATGGCAAGCAAGATAAACCGGTAGGGGATAAGCACATGAACTGCGAAGAGGGAGAGCGGGAAAGAACAATCCGGAAAAATTTAACTAACCCCGGTTATACCGTTTTTTTGCAAAAATTTTGAGATATTTCTAAGTTCAAGAAAGTGCTTGCTTGGTAAAAGAACTTTGCGCTCATACGCCAAAAACGCCCAGAGAAGGTAGGCAGAGCCAAAGCAAAAGAGCCAAGTATGCATCAAATTGGATGCGGAAACAATTTCGGAATCATTGCAGTGCAAGAAAAAGCAAATCAACAAGCAAATGTGCTAAGGCAAACATAACTTAATTAACTACCGGTATAGCGTACCGGCATAAACTGTTGTACCACCACCAAAATAGAGATTAAGTATTATCTTACATGATAAACCCCGGCATACCGGGGTAGAATTTAACGGGCAATGTTTCCAAGTTCAACAGGGCAAGCATATCACAGGCAACATTCAGGCAACGTTCAAGCAACAGGGGCTTCAGGAGGAGCGTCTTTGGCGTCAGGACCCTCTGGAGGCGCGTCACCGGCTCCGGCCTCATCAGCGTCTTCACATTCCTCCTCGTCGCTCAGATAGTCCTTGACGTCTGGAGGAGGGGGGATGAAGGTGCGCATTTCAGCGAACTCCGTGATGTGGTACGCGCGATCCTGCCGCTTAGCGGTGAGGACCAGGTCCAGGTCTGTTGGAGCCCCTTCGCGCACGCTGGTGAGGGCGTCCAGGTCCAGCTCCGGGTACCAGGAGCAGGCAACGCGAAGCGCTGAGTCTGCTCCGGCACGGGCAGCAGAGCACTGCCACTCCCGGATCCTTCGGCTGGCACCCTTCAGGCGGTCGCTGATGAGAGAGAAGCTGTCTGGCACTTCTTCTCCAGGCCAGAGAGTCCTGTAGAGCTGGTTGGCCACCTGCGGGATGTCAGAGAGGTTCCGATCCACGCAGTGCATGTGGGAGACCCGCGCGTTCAGCGCAACCAGGTGGTCATAGGGATCCCAGGGCGCACCCAGGTTCTTGTATGCCTGTAGAACCCGGCGCTCTCCAACCTTCTTGACAGCAAACGCCTGGGAGTCCGGGAAGAGCCCTGCGAGACAAAGAAAAGAAGCTAAGCACATGCTATCGGAACAGATAAGCTTATAAGCAGGAACCGGAAAGGAAAAAAGAGAAACTTACGAAGGGCAAGCGCGACAGTCTGTGTAACCAGAAGGTCGTACTCCTTCTGTTCCGCATCCAGCCGCGCGGCCTTGTCCTCGGCCACCTTCCGCGCCTTGGCGACCTCTTCCAGCTCAGCCTGCAACACCACGTTGGCGTTGCCAGCATCCTCCAGTGCCTCATCCAGCTTGGCCTCCGCAGCGGATTCAGCGGCCTTCAGCGCCTTGGCATGGTCAAGACCAAGCTGGATAAGCTGGTCCTTGAGCTCCTTGTAGCTGGCCTTCTGGGCGCTCAGATCCTCCTGATGCTTCCGGATAAGTTTGTCCTTCTCCTCTGAAACCCGGAAAGAAAGTGTTAGCAAAGTTGTACTGATACAATGCAGAGAAAGCAAGTTAACCGGAAAACATGAAGCTGTACCTTGGGCGGCGGCAAGCTACGTCTTGAGGGCCTCAATAGAAGCTTCCGGAATGGCTGTTGAAACAGAAAATCACAAGTGTTAAGAATTGAGAGAAAGAAAGCTTTCCGGTAAAAAGATGCCGGAGGCGCAAAGATTTACCTTGGCACTTGCTGTGTGCCTCAGCGAGGTCCCGGTGCTCCCAAAGAAGCTCCTCAAAGAGGATCTTCCGAGCGTCAGCCGTGGTCTGTTCAAGAAAATGATGTTAGTTAAGAGCAAAGATCTTAACCCGAAATCGGGGACTGGTTATGCCGGTTTCGCGCGTTTCTAGTTAAGTTTCGCGCTAAGAGTTACGCTCTCAACACGAAACTCGGGGACTGGGAGGATAGACGAGATTCAGCAAAAAAGAGAAACCGGCATAAAATTAAAAGTTCAAGGAAAGATAGAAAAGAACCAGAAGAAGAGGAACCAAGATAAATCAAAAAATGGAACAGGCTTTGTGAGACTTACCATCATATTGTTCGTGGCATCGAACCACGCGCTGTCCAGCTCCTTGACGGCTCGACGCAGCCGCATGAAGTGCTCTTCTGAGCACCGCGCAACAACAGGGTCAGGCGCCGGCAGCCGGTCCTTGCCCAGGCCGCGGGTCGCCTTGGACATGTCCGCGGCGTTCCACTTCTCCGCATAGGGCAACAAGTGCCCCAGCTCCCGGCCTTCGCGCTGGAACGCGGTGATCCGGCCAAGCATGCCGGTGGCCTTCTCGCCGGTTGCGCTAGCGGCGCGGGAGACGTGCAGCACCAAGGGCTGCTGGCCGCCGGAGGAGGCGCTAGGGGCAGTTTCCTTCCCCTTGACGAGCGTCAAGGTCTTGGGCGGCGGCGCCGTGGGAGTGGCACCGGCTGGCTCGGTGCGAGGAGCTTCCGGCGGTGGCGTTGGCGTGGTCCTGGGAGAAGGGGGAGCGCCAGGCGCGTCACCCGGATTGGAGCTAGACGGCGCGGAAGCTTCCGGCGCGGCTTTGGAGGGGGAAGACGTCTTGGTCTTCTTCTTCTTCTTCTTTTCTGGGACGGGAGGAACCAGAGGTTCCACCCGCCCGGCAGCTTCTTCTCCGGCGCCGATGTTGCTGGCGCCGGTGTCTTGTTTCTCGGGAGGGGAGACAAGGTCCTCCTCCGCGCGGTGATCTGGCGGTGTAGGGGCCACGCGCCCCGAACTTGTAGTGCCTCCCAGAGGGGAGGCGGAGGTGATGCCGGCACCAGATGGTGCCGAGCTTGAATGAGGAGGAGGAGTTGAGGTCCTTGCGGATCCGGCAGAGCCCTCAGGCCGGGGGCCAAGCTTGAGCGCGGGGCTGAAAGAGAGAAAAAGAAAGGGTTGGAAAAAAGCAACCGGAAAAAGAACTTGGTAAAAACAAAACAAGCAGAGAAACGAGGCCTGACCCAGAAGAGGTCGGCATCTGCCTGCTCTTGTAGCGCCTCACGCCTGCGACTTTCCCCGCGAAGGGTTCAGTCCGGAAGCGCTTGGATGCAGGGGCCTGGCTCGAACCGGCGTCAGAGGCCGGAGCCTTGTTCTTTTGGCCTTGGGCCATGAGTTTCTCCACAAACTCATGGCCTGCCTCGGCCTGCAGGGGAGGAACGTGCTCGTGGACCTGTGGGTTGATGTTGGTTGAGGGAACATCTACAGAGAAACAATAACAGAAGAATATGAGAGATCAAAAAGAAGAGCTACCTCAAGCAAGGTCAGGTCGTCAGACGAACCGGAAGGTTCCGGTGGAGACTTGCCGAGGCGCGAGGCTGGAGTCCGGCCCATCTTCAGATCCTGCCAACGAATGAAGGGGTCCGGGTCGAACTTGTCCAGAGCACGCTTCAGGCAAGGGCCTCGCCGGTCTGAGTCAATGCGGGGGAAGCGGTCCTTGGCCTGAAAACAAAAGAAAAAAGGGTTAGTCACAATATAAAAGTTACCGGTAAACCGACCCGAGTTGCGTAATTTCTTACTTCTTGGGTCGGAGAGTTAGTGGAACTGAGAGGCCGGAGGCCCCATTCCCAATCTTCCGGCATGGCAGTCTGGCAGATCTGCCTAGCCTTGAGGACAATGTCCTTCTTGCTGAGAGGGATTCCGGTGATCTTGGTAGGATCACCGGGACCGTACAACTCGCTCATCTTATGCATGCGGCGCTTAAGAGGAAGCATGCGGCGCGAGATGAAGGCGCGGATAATATCATCGGAGCAGATGTCAGTATCCTTCATCAGCTGCTTCATGAAGCGTATAACCCGGTTGGTCTCTATATGAGATTCCTTCGGATTGTAGCTCCATTTGGCCCTCGTGGGCGGCGCCGGATTAAAAGGCGGCAGATCGATGAGATCTGCGGCGCCATTGTTCTTCACGTAGAAGAAGGTCCCTTGCCATAGCCGGCATGACTCGAGACCGGAAAATTTGAAAAATGGGCTCCCTTGGCGGGAGCCGATGATGCAAGACCCGCATTGTACGGGGGGTTTGGGTTTAGGGATTTCCTTGCCCTGAACGGAATTGATCCGAAGAGCAAAGAAACGGGCAAACATCTCGCGAGTGGGACGAATGCCGATATAAGCCTCCATAAAGGTGGCATAGCAAGAGAGGTAGAAAATGGCGTTGCCGGGAAGATGGTGAGGTTGGAGTTGGTAAAAAATCAAGGAAACTCCGGAAGAAATCAGAGGCGGGAAGGCCGAAGCCGCGCTCGAAGTGAGCGAGAAAGACAACGCGTTCACCGGGTTCAACCACCGGCTCAATCTCGTCGCCAGGGAGCCGGCAGGATACTCCTTCCGGAATCCTCCTGGACCGGTAAAGCCAGTTGATTTCGTATTGACTGACGTTGGAGCCCATCCAGGCCCCGCGTGTGATACCGGCGGGATCTACGCCGGAAGCTTGGCTAGAGCTACCGGTTTCTTGGTCGCTACCGGAATCGATGTCCATCTGGACAAGATCGGCGGTTAATCCGTCAGAGGATTGGCTACGCCGGCTAGCGGAAGAAGAGGCAGAAGAAGAGGCAGAGGAAGACCCCTCACTAGACATAAAATTTGACGAAGAGAAACACGAATCCCACAATTTACCGCCGCACGAAGATCTACGAGTAAGAGAAAAAGCAAAATAAAAGGAGAAGTAAATACACTACCAACTCAAGATCTAGAAAGCAAGCAAAAGAGGGGTAAACCCACATTGAGCCTAACCTGAGGCGGCGGAGTCGCAGAGGAAGTAGCTCGCCGGTGGAGTGGCGAGCTTGCGGTTAACGAGGAGGTCCGTCGACGGCGAGGTGGAGAAAATCTTGAGGAAACACCAATGCCGCGACCGCGAAAGGAGCACCGCAGGGGTTCTTCGCGCAGCTAAGTCCGGCGAAGCAGTAGCGAAGATTCGCTGGGCGGCGAAGCTCGAGCGGCGAACGAAGCGGCGGAGGCGCAAGAGCAAAGGACACTCTGCGCGAGGAAGTGGGGAATGCGAGAAGAGGAAGAAGAAGGAGCGGTTTCGCCTTATAAAGGAAGAGAGACAGGTGGGCCGAAAACCGCTGGGCCGCGGCGGTTCGGTCCGCGGGCCACGACGGTTCGCTCCACGAGCCGCCGCGTGGCGCAGCGATACACGCGTAACAACAGAAAGCCACAGGGAGGTACACACGGATCCAGAACGGTGGTTGGGATCCGCTGTGAGGCAATTAATACGCGCGCGGAAGCTGAAGGGAAGTGACCCCTGATACTGACGCGTCAGTCACAGTGCGCATGTCTCTGACAGGCACGGGGCCCGAGATATTCTCGACTTCACCGAGGAGGTGTTTAATGACTAAGATGCCGGAGGATAAGATACCGGAAAATGCCTTGCAAGAGAGAAAACGTGAGTCCGGGAAAAGATGCCGGATCTAAGCTAAGCGTCGGATAGATTAAACCGGTATCCAAAGACGTGAGAACCTGGCATGGTCTGTTGGATAGAATCCGCCAGACTATACCAGCTTCGGGGACTAATGTTGGGGGGATCACCCCCGGTATGCCAAAGGCATGCCAAACCGGATGGTTTAGGCCATCAAGATACCGGTTTAATGTTCATACCGGAGCACGAAGATAAAAGTTTGGCTAAGTAAAGCTAAGCCGGTATCCCCAAGAGGGGTATACCGGAACCGGGTAAAGAAGATACCGGGATACCGGAAAGATGAGCATGTCGGCAGAACTGGTCAAAGATTCTCTCCAGAGCTAGAGGACAAAGATGAGCTAAGGAAAGTAGCTTTAAACGAAGGCCTGACGATAAAGAGGAGGATGACGATGAAAGAAGCCGGAAGACATCAGCCTCCCTGATTAAAGAAGACCCCGGTGTCATCTATGATTAAAGTAACTTTGTAAAGTAGTTTGTCTAGTCAAAGATGCCATTAGGGTTTCTTCCCCTGTAAGCCACCCTCTCCCCTATATAAGGAGAGGGGGCACACCCGAACTCAGGAGCGAGCGATAAGCAAGTAGCGACCAGCGTTGAGCAGAGAGAGAGATCCTGTAAGCACGAACTTGTAACCTGTGGAGATCAATAAAGAAGATGGTCTAGATCGAGTTCTTCCTTATGTCTTTCTTCTTCAACCTCTAGCCTTGGCTAAGTTCTTGAGGAAACCATCCAGAAGTTCATCTCATCTAATCACAAACCCTACCCCGAATCCTCTAGCGTCCATTCGGCCCCAACTTAAGCCATCCTATGGCATCTGTCTGTTCACCATGACGACAGAAGTGATACCAGGAGGAGCATATCGGCTCAAAAACCCAACTTCAGGAAAAGACGTTGAGAATCCATGGAACATCGCACAGTTGCGACGGTTCTATACATAGGATACAATTGTTTTTATTTACTCGATAGCCCTTAAGGTCGCTTTTGCATTATGAATAAAATTCTAATCAGATTTTCTACCTTTTTTCTTGATCCAGGCCTCATCATCCGAACAAATCGTTCGGGGCCCCTGTCGTTGGCTCTTACTCCCATCGGGAGCGCTGGCCAAAAACACGCTCGTACAGTGTCATTAATTAAATACTCTCTACGGGAGCTAAGGTTAATGACACACAAAACAACCAATCCAAGCCTCGAGAAAATACGCGAGTGCTGCAGTCGATGGTTATACTATCATGAAATGAGGCTCAAACCGGTGCACCGCGTGACGAAGCCAAGTGTCTAATTCCCTCGATTAAGTCGACGGGTATCGCTCCTACAAAACTTACATATCGACTTCGCAATAAATTTGCAAATTACAACGAAGTCGTCGGGAGAGCAGGTTGAATTGATCACTCAGCCGCCCTCAACAATAAATTATCAATCGAATTAACAAATTCGCCTGGACTACATGATGTGCAAAGCACACGTTGAATCTACAAAAAACAATATTATGCAGGTACAAGGTTATTACATTCACGACAGGGCTCCCTGGTTCCCCTGGGCCCTCAGATCTCTCTCGATACCTGTCTCCATCAGTGAGATCATGGTATATGCAGGACCTCTAGCGATATCATAATATTGGTCTAAACTTCTCTCGGTGTTTGCTATGGCCTTCAAGTCTAAATATGGATGACATGCCAATACTGAAGCAAAGGCAAGTTCAGCACCAGCCAGGAGCTCTTTCCGCACCAGCAGTCGAATCCTCTCAGGAGATTTGAATCGGGTAAACAAAGCAGACAGAGTTTCGGGTCCTTGATCTAGAGGGAACAAAGTCTTCCAAACCATCGTGAGATGAGCGTGGAATTTATCAGAGTAGTAGTGCACCTTCTCTGCCCGATGCATGCTCGAACTTCACCACGATAACAGCCTTCGGACGATGCAACCATAAATCGTGTTTCAGGTGAGCAACGTCAGTCATCGCCTCGACCTTTTCATGGATCTTCTTGTTCTCCTCAGATTTATCTGAAGATGCGACTGTAAAGGAACGAATATCAGTTAAGGGAACATCCAAGCTCCGTCAGAAATCAAAAGATGGGTTAACACTTACAGCCCAAACTTTCGGTAGCAATATGAAGACGATCGAGAGCGTGTTGTTCAATGGCAGTCACTATTTCACTCTTCTTCTTCAACAACGCTGCCATCGCGTGAAGGGAGGTAATATCTTTATTCAAACGAGACACTTGGTCGTGTAAACAACGAACAAGGCCAGATTCATCGCTAGCCGAAGAATTTGGAAAAGGTTCGGCACGGGAAGAAGATGAAGGAATCTGCAGTACAACTTTCAGATCAGAATAGCACTAACATAAATCTCCCATTGGGAGCACTGGAGTGTATATGTTACATTCAAAAGATTGTTCGAACTGGTTACAGAGCCAAAATAAAACAGGATCAAGTCAAATTGCATCAGGTCTTAATTACAATTAATAGAGAAAGCATTCAAGGAAGTGCCGATCATGAGCCAGGGGCAGCTTCAGGTGCAGACTTGGTCTTTGCTTCATCAACCAATTTGAGGAGCTGATTAGCACATGGCACCGCCGATCGTTTGAAGGGTTCAAGGTTGACTAGACGATTGTCGTCATCCACAGGCAATGCCTTAGACAACTTCTCTAAGTCAGACCCCATCCCATGGCCCATCAGCAGCTGGAAAGTAAGAACTGCCCCAAACAAGCGGGAACGACGTTTCAATACCTCTACAGGCTCAGAAGAGTCGATGAGGAAAGCATCCGCCATCTCGCCAAGAGTCTTGTCCTGCTTCACCTTTGGGAAAATAATCGAGTATAGCCTCGACAATACTCCTTTAGTCTTCTGCAGAAGTCCAAGAACTTGAACGTTGGACTCAGCGGCGAGAGAAAGGGCGTCAGATGTAGAGTCCTCCTGAAGCATGCGCGCCCGAGTAATTGTGGGGACCCCGGACTAGCTGTCCGAAATTCCCTGTTATGTATACAGTTCATGATCCCATGATCAGTGCGCCGTGAACACATAACCGAACTGATATCAAATTACACCATCCATTACAAAGCGGAATAAGAAAATTACAACATGGTCACATGACCGATACTTACATAGTAGCCTCGAAGGGCTTAACTAAACATCAGAGTAGCATCATCACTTCAGCAGCGCAGTACCCAAGTCATCTGCCATCTCCCTACAGGCAACTGACTGGGAAGACGTTCCTAGCTCGCATAGACGTCGCCAACTCCTTCTTCATCCGTCGTGTTCCTCCAAGTCTGGCCAAGTAAATAGCCAGGGACAAAGCCGTGAGTACATTTGGAATTGTACTCGCAAACCATCAAGATAGGTACTTTGCAAGAGTGCAAGATAACAAGTGCTAATCTACGATGACAAGAGGGAGGAGCTAATTTCACTAGTGGAAATAGCAGGAGGAAGAGAATCAGTTTCTCTTGTGGATATAGCATGTGGAAGAGACATAGTTTCTCTTGTGGATATAGCATTCCGCCATCTCAATTGATGGGGACGCTTAGGAAGTTCTATGACATATCTATATATTTATTGGAGATGAGGTAGCATAAGTCCATCTCAGTTGATGGAAATGCTAGAGGATGCCTATGACATACCTATATCTTTATTGAAGAAGATACTTCAAAAGATACTTATGACATCTCTATATCTTTGTTAAAGAAGAGTTCCTCTTCAAGAAACATTTAGGAAAGAGTTCCCCACTTAGCCTTCATTTTTCCACGACCATCTCCATATGGTCAACACACGCCCACTTTCCGTACCCTTCCGGTACATCCAACACAACACTTTCTTTGCAAAGCATTTATCAAAACAAAACTCAAGCCCCGGTAAAGGTAGACCTTTGCAACCCGTCCATGACCGCGGACGCGGCTATTCGAATAGATTTGACTCTACAGAGTTTGCACACTTTCCCCACAACTATCCGGATACCTATCGTGTGGGCATCATCCCTGCATAACAACATATGCCACGACGGATACCCGGACATAACCTTTCGCCCATCTCCACTGGCACGAGTCCTTCCCTGCGGGCTTACCCCTTCCCGGCACCCCGGCAGCATACCTCCTTTTGAGCGTATCTCCGGCGCCATGACAGAAGACCCTCAGTAATCGTCCGGCTATAGACAACTACAGTGTATTGCCTCCTCCAGAGCGCAACCCGGCGTCGGAGGTCGTCATGACCCTCCCTAGAAAGTTGTGAAGGGTGCTCCTGCCAGCTTCAACAAACTACGGGCTAAGCCCCGTCCCACACCAGGGTAGAGTGGTTGCGCGATAAAAGTTGGGCTGGTGTACACTTATACGCAGTGCTCCTTTTTAAAACCATTTTTCCCACAACACCTTGGTTGTTCAACAAACAGCCATACACCACTTTTCCGAACATCTTTACCAAGATCCTTTGCTTTCTTAAACCATACGCTTGGGTTAACTCACCCAAGGTTTTCATAAAACATTTACAACAAGGTAAGCCTTGAGGGGTTCCCAACCTATAGTTTCATGAGTTGAACTAGAATTGCACTATGGCCGAGATGAGAGTCATCTTGCCATAGAAGGTATAAAGGGGTAATGGGTGGATCATACTCGCTTAAGATAAGCATGTATGATGCCAACACAAAGAGGATTATACTTTCAGATTTGTGGTGCTAAAAGTACAACTTAGATAGTGGAGTATCACTATCCAACATACTCTCCAATGGGTACACGGCATACTCCTCTCAAGTTGAGAATACACCAAGATCATGACATTGATACCTCTAAATTACAAAAGTGGTGAGTGTGGTGTAAGTTACTATCTTGAGAGGGAAGATGCTCAAGTTGAGCATACAAGATAACCAAGTGGAATAGCACGGCCATAATATCATGCATCCCATAACACAAGGACAATGGTGGAGTATCACCACTAGGGAGTACCCCACTTGCAATTGCACACAGATGACATAAATAGAGATAACAACACACATAGAATTCAAGGTGCTTTGGACATCAACAAATGACATCCAACTAGACACCAAACTAGAGATCAAAAGATGGCTTGCCTTGGCTTATGTGTCCCTGGACTTCTTCAACTCCATCAATATAAGAATCCCAACAACATAAATAAAATCCTCGTCCGATTCCACTTCTTCTCCTTCTCCAGAATTGTTCGCATCTATCACCGGAAAATAAAATAAAGAACACAATCAATCTCATTGCACCAACAAAACAAACATACAACAACCATAATTTAACCATTCCATAAAGAGCTACCATACAAAGGTCTTATAGATACCACAAACAACTTAAAGAGAACCCATTTTATTTACCTAGTAAAGGTATGAGAGTATCACAACTTAGCAATTGCCTCTCTCGGTATCACCATGGCACAAGCTAAGTACCCCTGGTAGATAACATCATAAAGAGGACAAGAGCATTAGTTTGACATCAAATACATTCACAAAACATTTTCAAACATTTTTGGAAAAGTAGAAAACAGTTTTCCTAATTTAATTTGTTCACATAACACTACATCCAAAATAGGAAGCAAACCATATTCCACATCATTTGGAAACTTAAGCAAAACAAAAGAGATAATGTTAAGTTGCCGAGGTTTTGTTTTGCAAGAATAAAACATTGGTTGACCAATTTTTAAATAAAAGAGTGGGCAAAGGTTTAAAAATAAACCAAAGAGTTTTGGTTCAACAATCCATGTCACACATACACATTAGTAACAGTAAGAAATATGCATGAACAGAGACTAACACTATTTTTCCTAGATGGCCAGTACTAATACAAGACTAAACCAATTGGATTCACTCAAAAATATTAAACCTACAAATTTAGGAATTTGTTTGAATCTGGCTGTACAGAAAACAAGATCTGTAAGCCATAAATCATAGAAAAATCCTAAAAATATGAGACCACTTGCATTTGAAAGGTAATTAAACAGAGATGCATACACAATTGGATCAAATTGTTTCTGAAACTCCCACAAATGCATTTACAAGTTTACTGCATCTCTGTACCAATTGCTTTCTCTCTGGATTTACACAACAGATAAATGTTTGAAACTTGTTAGAGATGATTAATAAAACATTCAGTAGTCCTACAGAATTGGAATCACTCAATTAGGTTCAAAAATGGATTTTTGATGAATTAAAAGCTAACAGCCATGTCTGCAGAACACACAAAACAAGTTTAATTCACCACAAATCGTACACAACTCATAAAAATATGAGGTCAGCTACATCTGAAAGGTATTGAAAGGGTGGTTCTTACCCAACTGGTTTCATTCAAAAATTCGTTTCCAAGCTCCTGGTTTAATTCGACAAAGTCAGATATGACCAGATCTTGATCTGTGAACCATTTCAGTTTCAGGAGGTCAATCGAAGTGAAACCCCAAAATGAAGGTATTGAAGAGGGCTTTCACCTACAGTTGAGTTTGTTCAAAAATATTTTGTAAATCGGAAGAAATCTAAGAAACAGTGAATCTGCATGTTTACAGAACTTTATTTACCACGGACAATACGTAAAGTATTTGAGGATGAGACCAACGCCAAGTTGTAGATCTTTTCCGTATCTATCTGTGGAACTTTGAATCACTCGATTTGGATCTGCACACAAGATTTGGCGGATTTTACAATTTCGTACCAGAATCTGAAACAGCAAGATACAGAAATTACTGCAAGGTTTTGGACGAACTTTGCTCAAGAACTTCAGATCTGAGGATAGCTCAACCTTCTCCATGCTTGGACCAACATGCACCTGCATCAAGATCCAATCTAGTGAGAGGGGAAAGGAGAAAGTGAGCTGGACTCATCAAAGATTAGGGGAGAAGAGAGTGAGAGGGATGCTCTCATGGTGAGGGGAAGCTTGAGGGAGGGGGAGAGCTTCATCTAGGTGGCTTCCCATGGCCATGGCCGGCCATGAAGCTTGGGAGGAGCAACAGCTCGTGGGGAGAGGTAGGAGGAGAGTGTGAGGGAGTGGAGAGTGAAGGAAATGAAGCCAAAGGGGAGGTGGTGGCCGGCTAGGGCCAATTTATAGAGGGAGAGAGGTGGCTGCCTCCTTTTTTCATTGGCCAAGGAAGGTGGCTGCCCATTTATTGATTGGGTTAGGTGGGAGGCAAGGCTTGTGGAGGAAGAAAGTGAGAAGCACAATGGCTGGCCGAAATTCTTGCCATGGCCAGCTCCTTCATGTGCCACTCTAAAATGAATCATCAAAGGGAGTTTCCAACATGCATGTTGAGTATAGTGGAGCCACATTATTTCTTGCCAAGATGGTGGCTTAGATGATGTGTATGAAGATATAAAAGGGCTAGAGATGGAGGAAGAGTGTGATGGTGATGGTGGTGTACAAGTTTTCATGTGCAAGCTATTTTGGAGATGGCCGCCACAGGATTTTGAGACTTGACTACTCCAAACAAGATGAGACACATGGTGCTCAAGTGCCTATGCAAGACACACGACACCACTTGTGTTATGCAAAGAAAATAGATTTCTTCAAGTGATAAAGAGTCTAAGGTTTAGAAGGATAGTGATGGAAATAATGATACAATAACAATGATGAATATGGTGACACCAATCATCAATTCCTGAGGTCAAGGTGGTGGTGGAAAAGAATAGATGATTGAGATGGGTATGATGAAATATAAGTTGCTCTACAAATAAGAGGTCAATTGGGAGTGGGTTGAAAGTACCAAATGATCATCTACATGATCAAGAATTGGAGGATGAAGGGGTACAATGTGGTAGATCAGAGATGTACACAAGATGTGCAAGAGTTGTCCTTTGAAATAGAACTTGTTTGAAAAGTATTTGAAACACCTCAATTGTCTAGGGACAATTGAGAATGAACTCAAGTGGAATGGAACTTGAAAATGTTGAGAAAAACTAGTTGGAACTTAGGAGTTCAAAATGTTCTACTTACTTTCTCAAGTGAAGTAGAGTTTTCTCAAATTTAAATCAAACAAGAAATGGTATAGGTACCATAAACAAGCCTTTAGCTGAAAAGAAGGCAAGATAGAAAATAATGTTTTAGAAATCAGTACTTGGTAGAAATGGGATGAGAAACAAAACCCATTTCAGTTCTTTGTTTTCTTTGAAGAAATATCTTGAAAAGTTTTAATAAAACTAGAAGTAGTTTTGTGATCAAAACTAGAGAAGGAAAATCAATATGATTTTTGAGAGAGAAGACTAATTTAGGGAGAAGTGTTCCCAAGGGTAGATGATGGCTACAAAATGTACCCACCATTCCTACTCTTGGTTTTGTGAAGATTAAACTTGAATCAAAATAAAAACAAGAGGTAAAAGAGGAAGAAGTGATCTGGTGCTGGAACATGGGATAGGGTACCAGATCAAGTTGAATATATGAGTTGCAAGGATTGACTGAGACATGCAGGACGTGGAGGTTGAAGAGGGTGTTGCATAGATGAGATCCATGTATTGAGGCTACCAATAACAGTTGTGGTTGCTTAGATATCAACTGCCAAAGTCTGGAAATAATAAGCCTACCAAAACAGATTGTTGACTTGGCTTCAGAATCAACCATGATGAGTGGGTATAAGAGAAGGATGTGATGAGGGGTAGATGATCCCAAGTTTTGAATTAAGGATGATTGAGCTATCTTGTACCACAAAGAGGAAAATCAAGATGGCACACTCATGTTGTCATCAGGAGAGAGGTTTGATATAGTAAAAAGGAAAACAATTTTTCCTAAGCCACACATGTGTTTTATTTGGTGAGTTGCTTGTTTAACCACCAGGGGTGTTGTTCTATGAGGTAGCTCAAGACAAAACTCACAAGCAAATCAAGATAATTCATCTACCAACAGATCAAGGCAATTCATCATAACAAACAGATCAAGGCAATTCATCTAATTAGTCTATAGAAAAAGTTTTTGTTCCCCCTAACTTTTGCAATAGGGACAATTAATCAAGGTTGCAAAAGTTGGGGTGTTACAGATCTTCCACCCTTAAAATAATCTCGTCCCGAGATTATTGAGTGTAGAACTAGAGGGGTTGTAAATCTTAACGAAAGTTAGACTCCATCCTTCTGTAAATGCACCATTGTAGAGAAGGTCGTTGCTTCATCTTCTAGCAGACATGATGGATTCCTGCCGATGGCGAGCTTCATGAAGAGGTTGACTACTCCCTGCAGATGTTAGACCTGTAGCTTCTTAACGATCCTAGCAGAGTCCATGACTTCGGAAATTTAGTGCACTCGAATGGTGCCTTAGCAGGGTTGAAAACTTTTTAGAGTTAGCTTAAATTTAGTGGAAGACGAAGTCTTCCATCCCTTAAAATTGTTCAGCGGGGTTCCTGAAAACTTAGAGCCTCAGCCACGGGTCTTGTCGGGCACCTTTTGGAGAAGTCATTGATCTCTCGTCTTGAGTCAACATCTTCAGAGGGCGTTGTGTAGTCCACGGCTTCAAGAGGGTTTAGTGCATCCCAATTTCCCATCGGTGTCTTTGAAAGATTTAAAATTTGAGGGTTAGCTCCAACTTTTAGTGGAAGACGAAGTCTTCCACCCTTAAGATCTTTCATTGGGCTTTCGGAAAAACTCAGAGCGTCTGCCTTGCAGTCCTGTCGGGGACTTCTGAAGAAGTTGTTGATCTTCCTTGTTCAGTTGAAGAATCTTCGGGGGCGACGTGCAGACCACGACTTCAAGAGGCACTCACAGTGTTAACTCAACCATATGAGACGCGCGGTGAGTTAGTAAGTTGATGAAACGCCTGGTTGGTAACCATATGAAGCAGCAGAGGTCGTCGAAGACAATCTTCAGCTTGCGGGTCGGTGCTAACCAGCGAAGAAGTGAGCGGGTAAGTTACACCCAATCTTGAGTCTTGGGGTATGTTCAGGAGCTTCACTTGTTGAGGAGCGGATGAACTATGTGATGTAGCTTGGCTTTGATGCTATTGTTCACTCAACGGGTTAGACGGTGTGTTAGGGGGTATTTTTAAGAAGATATCCTAGAGGTTAGCACGACTACACTCCAAGGTTAGACCAAGTTAGTAAGGCTTCTCGCAGAGATGCAGTCACTCTTCAAGGTAGGGGCTTCTGCTTTCTTGGCGTAGTGGAGATGCTTCAGATGACCTTGAAAGTAGTCGGCGTAGGTAGGGGTCTGAGTTAGTTTCCCTGATGGTTGAAAAACAACTGCTAATGGGTTTAGAGTTAGAGTCTTTCGTTAATCTACCCAACTAACTAGCAGTTAGCAATACATCGGCGAGGCAAACTTTAATCCTATCATGGCATGCGACACCCATACAATCATAACCAGAGAAAAAATACCACTAACAGAGGCGCTACTGGTATTTTTCCTAGATGCACAGTAACAAAACAAGATCAACACAATTGGAATCATTCAAAAATATTTATTTTTCAATTTTTGAGACTCAAAACACTAACCAGAAACTGTGATCAAGTTTTATTTATTAAAAATCGCACAAAAATCCTAAAAATACAAGGTCAGTGGCATCTGAAAGATAATTTCATACTGGTTCTAGTGCAATTGGAATCACATTAATCGGAGCTATCAAACTATTTTTATTAGCAAAACAGTACACTGGCAGATTTCCATTTTTAGTTTCTGTTTTACAAATATCAAACAATTAAAAAGGGCGGGAACGTCGAAATAGCAAGACATATATGCACACAGCAAACAGATACAAACACTCAAGGAAGCACACTAGGGAACTACAAACAATCATCAAACTAGACATGGTACTCTAAGTACCCAGAAATTCCTAATGCGCGGGTAGCTCAATCAAAGCGATTGAGTTTGTCCTATCCATCCTATAGGTTTGGGGGCTGGTCACATATGTCGACATCTTCATATCATTAGCATCAGCTTCAATTTGGATCCTTGTAGCAGTTGGTGGTGAAGGGGCCGGGTGTTGAGTCGTTGATGTTGAGGCGGAGGAGAAAGCTGCTTAGAACTTCTAGTCTCGACATCCCGGAAACATGAGGTCTTCGAAGAGGTAGCTGTTGAGGTGCTTCTAAAGTAGAGATCTTCTCGTGACTGGCCTAAAAATAACTAGTCAAGAAACTGAGGACTTGATCCCTGACGACTGCAAAAAGTGCAAGTCCACGGAGGAACAAGGTCAGATCTTTGACATACTTTGGTGACAACCAAAGATATGATCCCTTTATGTGCACGACTAAGTTGGCATCCAATTCTTCAATAGCTGCTGTTGGAGATACATAAGTTTTCCTGGGGAATTGATTCATCTTTGAGTGCGAGTCTCCGGTCTGAGTTGGGGACATCATCCAATATGTTGGTTTGAATTGGATGAGACAATAGGGTAAGAATTTTCAAACCTTTTTATAAAGCGGAGAGATAAGAATTTAGAAGCTTTGAATAAATAAGAGGAGTAGAAGCTATGCTTCCGACTAAAGAAATACTTTATTTCGCAAATAGTTTTTCCCCAAGTACTTGTTTCCAAACTAACGTCCATGCTAACTAAGGTCTCCTACAGTCAGGATAGCTCTGATACCAGCTCTGTGGGGACCCCGGACTAGCTGTCCGAAATTCCCTGTTATGTATACAGTTCACGATCCCATGATCAGTGCGCCGTGAACACATAACCGAACTGATATCAAATTACACCATCCATTACAAAGCGGAATAAGAAAATTACAACATGGTCACATGACCGATACTTACATAGTAGCCTCGAAGGGCTTAACTAAACATCAGAGTAGCATCATCACTTCAGCAGCGCAGTACCCAAGTCATCTGCCATAACCCTACAGGCAACTGACTGGGAAGACGTTCCTAGCTCGCATAGACGTCGCCAACTCCTTCTTCATCCGTCGTGTTCCTCCAAGTCTGGCCATGTAAATAGCCAGGGATAAAGCCGTGAGTACATTTGGAATTGTACTCGCAAACCATCAAGATAGGTACTTTGCAAGAGTGCAAGATAACAAGTGCTAATCTACGATGACAAGAGGGAGGAGCTAATTTCACTAGTGGAAATAGCAGGAGGAAGAGAATCAGTTTCTCTTGTGGATATAGCATGTGGAAGAGACATAGTTTCTCTTGTGGATATAGCATTCCGCCATCTCAATTGATGGGGACGCTTAGGAAGTTCTATGACATATCTATATCTTTATTGGAGATGAGGTAGCATAAGTCCATCTCAGTTGATGGAAATGCTAGAGGATGCCTATGACATACCTATATCTTTATTGAAGAAGATACTTCAAAAGATACTTATGACATCTCTATATCTTTGTTAAAGAAGAGTTCCTCTTCAAGAAACATTTAGGAAAGAGTTCCCCACTTAGCCTTCATTTTTCCACGACCATCTCCATATGGTCAACACACGCCCACTTTCCGTACCCTTCCGGTACATCCAACACAACACTTTCTTTGCAAAGCATTTATCAAAACAAAACTCAAGCCCCGGTAAAGGTAGACCTTTGCAACCCGTCCATGACCGCGGACGCGGCTATTCGAATAGATTTGACTCTGCAGAGTTTGCACACTTTCCCCACAACTATCCGGATACCTATTGTGTGGGCATCATCCCTGCATAACAACATATGCCACGACGGATACCCGGACATAACTTTTCGCCCATCTCCACTGGCACGAGTCCTTCCCTGCGGGCTTACCCCTTCCCGGCACCCCGGCAGCATACCTCCTTTTGAGCGTATCTCCGGCGCCATGACAGAAGACCCTCAGTAATCGTCCGGCTATAGACAACTACAAGTATTGCCTCCTCCAGAGCGCAACCCGGCGTCGGAGGTCGTCATGACCCTCCCTAGAAAGTTGTGAAGGGTGCTCCTGCCAGCTTCAACAAACTACGGGCTAAGCCCCGTCCCACACCAGGGTAGAGTGGTTGCGCGATAAAAGTTGGGCTGGTGTACACTTATACGCAGTGCTCCTTTTTAAAACCATTTTTCCCACAACACCTTGGTTGTTCAACAAACAGCCATACACCACTTTTCCGAACATCTTTACCAAGATCCTTTGCTTTCTTAAACCATACGCTTGGGTTAACTCACCCAAGGTTTTCATAAAACATTTACAACAAGGTAAGCCTTGAGGGGTTCCCAACCTATAGTTTCATGAGTTGAACTAGAATTGCACTATGGCCGAGATGAGAGTCATCTTGCCATAGAAGGTATAAAGGGGTAATGGGTGGATCATACTCGCTTAAGATAAGCATGTATGATGCCAACACAAAGAGGATTATACTTTCAGATTTGTGGTGCTAAAAGTACAACTTAGATAGTGGAGTATCACTATCCAACATACTCTCCAATGGGTACACGGCATACTCCTCTCAAGTTGAGAATACACCAAGATCATGACATTGATACCTCTAAATTACAAAAGTGGTGAGTGTGGTGTAAGTTACTATCTTGAGAGGGAAGATGCTCAAGTTGAGCATACAAGATAACCAAGTGGAATAGCACGGCCATAATATCATGCATCCCATAACACAAGGACAATGGTGGAGTATCACCACTAGGGAGTACCCCACTTGCAATTGCACACAGATGACATAAATAGAGATAACAACACACATAGAATTCAAGGTGCTTTGGACATCAACAAATGACATCCAACTAGACACCAAACTAGAGATCAAAAGATGGCTTGCCTTGGCTTATGTGTCCCTAGACTTCTTCAACTCCATCAATATAAGAATCCCAACAACATAAATAAAATCCTCGTCCGATTCCACTTCTTCTCCTTCTCCAGAATTGTTCGCATCTATCGTCGGAAAATAAAATAAAGAACACAATCAATCTCATTGCACCAACAAAACAAACATACAACAACCATAATTTAACCATTCCATAAAGAGCTACCATACAAAGGTCTTATAGATACCACAAACAACTTAAAGAGAACCCATTTTATTTACCTAGTAAAGGTATGAGAGTATCACAACTTAGCAATTGCCTCTCTCGGTATCACCATGGCACAAGCTAAGTACCCCTGGTAGATAACATCATAAAGAGGACAAGAGCATTAGTTTGACATCAAATACATTCACAAAACATTTTCAAACATTTTTGGAAAAGTAGAAAACAGTTTTCCTAATTTAATTTGTTCACATAACACTACATCCAAAATAGGAAGCAAACCATATTCCACATCATTTGGAAACTTAAGCAAAACAAAAGAGATAATGTTAAGTTGCCGAGGTTTTGTTTTGCAAGAATAAAATATTGGTTGACCAATTTTTAAATAAAAGAGTGGGCAAAGGTTTAAAAATAAACCAAAGAGTTTTGGTTCAACAATCCATGTCACACATACACATTAGTAACAGTAACAAATATGCATGAACAGAGACTAACACTATTTTTCCTAGATGGCCAGTACTAATACAAGACTAACCCAATTGGATTCACTCAAAAATATTAAACCTACAAATTTAGGAATTTGTTTGAATCTGGTTGTACAGAAAACAAGATCTGTAAGCCATAAATCGTAGAAAAATCCTAAAAATATGAGACCACTTGCATTTGAAAGGTAATTAAACAGAGATGCATACACAATTGGATCAAATTGTTTCTGAAACTCCCACAAATGGATTTACAAGTTTACTGCATCTCTGTACCAATTGCTTTCTCTCTGGATTTACACAACAGATAAATGTTTGAAACTTGTTAGAGATGATTAATAAAACATTCAGTAGTCCTACAGAATTGGAATCACTCAATTAGGTTCAAAAATGGATTTTTGATGAATTAAAAGCTAACAGCCATGTCTGCAGAACACACAAAACAAGTTTAATTCACCACAAATCGTACACAACTCATAAAAATATGAGGTCAGCTACATCTGAAAGGTATTGAAAGGGTGGTTCTTACCCAACTGGTTTTATTCAAAAATTCGTTTCCAAGCTCCTGGTTTAATTCGACAAAGTCAGATATGACCAGATCTTGATCTGTGAACCATTTCAGTTTCATGAGGTCAATCGAAGTGAAACCACCGCCAAAATGAAGGTATTGAAGAGGGCTATCACCTACAGTTGAGTTTGTTAAAAAATATTTTGTAAATCGGAAGAAATCTAAGAAACAGTGAATCTGCATGTTTACAGTACTTTATTTACCACGAACAATACGTAACGTATTTGAGGATGAGACCAACGCCAAGTTGTAGATCTTTTCCGTATCTATCTGTGGAACTTTGAATCACTCGATTTGGATCTGCACACAAGATTTGGCGGATTTTACAATTTCGTACCAGAATCTGAAACAGCAAGATACAGAAATTACTGCAAGGTTTTGGACGAACTTTGCTCAAGAACTTCAGATCTGAGGATAGCTCAACCTTCTCCATGCTTGGACCAACATGCACCTGCATCAAGATCCAATCTAGTGAGAGGGGAAAGGAGAAAGTGAGCTGGACTCATCAAAGATTAGGGGAGAAGAGAGTGAGAGGGTTGCTTTCATGGTGAGGGGAAGCTTGAGGGAGGGGGAGAGCTTCATCTAGGTGGCTTCCCATGGCCATGGCCGGCCATGAAGCTTGGGAGGAGCAACAGCTCGTGGGGAGAGGTAGGAGGAGAGTGTGAGGGAGTGGAGAGTGAAGGAAATGAAGCCAAAGGGGAGGTGGTGGCCGGCTAGGGCCAATTTATAGAGGGAGAGGGGTGGCTGCCTCCTTTTTTCATTGGCCAAGGAAGGTGGCTGCCCATTTATTGATTGGGTTAGGTGGGAGGCAAGGCTTGTGGAGGAAGAAAGTGAGAAGCACAATGGCTGGCCGAAATTCTTGCCATGGCCGGCTCCTTCATGTGCCACTCTAAAATGAATCATCAAAGGGAGTTTCCAACATGCATGTTGAGTATAGTGGAGCCACATTATTTCTTGCCAAGATGGTGGCTTAGATGATGTGTATGAAGATATAAAAGGGCTAGAGATGGAGGAAGAGTGTGATGGTGATGGTGGTGTACAAGTTTTCATGTGCAAGCTATTTTGGAGATGGCCGCCACAAGATTTTGAGACTTGACTACTCCAAACAAGATGAGACACATGGTGCTCAAGTGCCTATGCAAGACACACGACACCACTTGTGTTATGCAAAGAAAATAGGTTTCTTCAAGTGATAAAGAGTCTAAGGTTTAGAAGGATAGTGATGGAAATAATGATACAATAACAATGATGAATATGGTGACACCAATCATCAATTTCTGAGGTCAAGGTGGTGATGGAAAAGAATAGATGATTGAGATGGGTATGATGAAATATAAGTTGCTCTACAAATAAGAGGTCAATTGGGAGTGGGTTGAAAGTACCAAATGATCATCTACATGATCAAGAATTGGAGGATGAAGGGGTACAATGTGGTAGATCAGAGATGTACACAAGATGTGCAAGAGTTGTCCTTTGAAATAGAACTTGTTTGAAAAGTATTTGAAACACCTCAATTGTCTAGGGACAATTGAGAATGAACTCAAGTGGAATGGAACTTGAAAATGTTGAGAAAAACTAGTTGGAACTTAGGAGTTCAAAATGTTCTACTTACTTTCTCAAGTGAAGTAGAGTTTTCTCAAATTTAAATCAAACAAGAAATGGTATAGGTACCATAAACAAGCCTTTAGCTGAAAAGAAGGCAAGATAGAAAATAATGTTTTAGAAATCAGTACTTGGTAGAAATGGGATGAGAAACAAAACCCATTTCACTTCTTTGTTTTCTTTGAAGAAATATCTTGAAAAGTTTTAATAAAACTAGAAGTAGTTTTGTGATCAAAACTAGAGAAGGAAAATCAATATGATTTTTGAGAGAGAAGACTAATTTAGGGAGAAGTGTTCCCAAGGGTAGATGATGGCTACAAAATGTACCCACCATTCCTACTCTTGGTTTTGTGAAGATTAAACTTGAATCAAAATAAAAACAAGAGGTAAAAAGAGGAAGAAGTGATCTAGTGCTGGAACATGGGATAGGGTACCAGATCAAGTTGAATATATGAGTTGCAAGGATTGACTGAGACATGCAGGACGTGGAGGTTGAAGAGGGTGTTGCATAGATGAGATCCATGTATTGAGGCTACCAATAACAGTTGTGGTTGCTTAGATATCAACTGCCAAAGTCTGGAACTAATAAGCCTACCAAAACAGATTGTTGACTTGGCTTCAGAATCAACCATGATGAGTGGGTATAAGAGAAGGATGTGATGAGGGGTAGACGATCCCAAGTTTTGAATTAAGGATGATTGAGCTATCTTGTAACACAAAGAGGAAAATCAAGATGGCACACTCATGTTGTCATCAGGAGAGAGGTTTGATGTAGTAAAAAGGAAAACAATTTTTCCTAAGCCACACATGTGTTTTATTTGGTGAGTTGCTTGTTTAACCACCAGGGGTGTTGTTCTATGAGGTAGCTCAACACAAAACTCACAAGCAAATCAAGATAATTCATCTACCAACAGATCAAGGCAATTCATCATAACAAACAGATCAAGGCAATTCATCTAATTAGTCTATAGAAAAAGTTTTTGTTCCCCCTAATTTTTGCAATAAGGACAATTAATCAAGGTTGCAAAAGTTGGGGTGTTACAGTAATGGTCATATCGGCAGTCTCTGAAAGAAGATAGATCAGCAACCAGAAAGGAAATGCTAAAAGACGAGCTATGTGCCAGGAACTTTACCCAATAAATTCGTGATGGATTCACGGAGGACGCCTTCCTTCTTGTCAACTGCGGCTGCAGCTTCGCGTTTGGCATCCTGTTCATCCTTCATCTGTCAATTCAGCTTCTTCAACTCCTCCTTCAGCAAGAAATTTTCGTTTTTGGCGTCGGTGGCAAGCCTGTTGGCCTCCAGCACCTGATCAGCCGAAGTTTTTGCGGTCTTCCGAAGCTGAGCGTTTTCAGACTCCAGTCGGGTGAACTGCTCGGCGAAGTCTACCACAACATCGACTGTGGCATAAATCGTCTGCAACGAAGAAAACCAAGAAGATTCAGTTGGATGAAAAAAGCTTGGCGAAGCAAGAAAGAAATCAAGACAAATGAAACACTTACATGGTCACGAGAAGCCGACGAGGTGGGAGCGTCACCAGAAGGAATAACCTTTGACATTGGAATCTTCTCTACGGTCATTCGTTAGGGCGGCGTCGACTTGTCGGGAGAGGGATTCGGCTCCTTAGCTGATACCATTCTCTCAACAGATAATTTGGTCCTCTTTGCGAGAGGAACATCATCATCATCAGAGCTACTTAAGAAGAGTAGAAAATTAGCATGCAAAACAACAGAGAATAAGTCGCAAAGGGGTATAGATGCTCATAGGTCCAGGTCATCTTCGGCAGCAAAAAATCCTGTCGAACCTTTCTTAGCAGGAGAAGGCGAAGCAGTTCCAACGGCATCATTATCTTGACCGCTAGGACTTGATTCAGCCGTTGTAATAAAATCTTCGTTTATCTGCTTACATCGCCTGCTCCTGATGAAGGCATCATCCTCGGCAGCCACATCCTCTTTGACATTGCTGTCTTCAAGGACATGTTGGACGTCCTCGGTCTCCTCGGAGTCATCAACGTCATCCTCTGGCTCCACACCGCTTTCGGGCGTAGGAGGATAGCATTGAGCAACGACGGAGGCCTATCGAGAGAAGAAAGTGTGTAGAGCACAACGAAGAAAGAAATAACAACAGCAAGCAAGAAACAACAAGAATTACCTCAAACGGAAGATGGTTTAGATCATAAGGGGGACGAGCCGATGTCAAGACAATATTGTCCTTCATACTGAGGCACGTCAAACGGCGGACTTCATCTCGGAGTTCATCGGCCGACAGGTCAGCAGAGCTGACCCTAGACTTGTCACCCTTGCCAGTATAATGCCACAATTGGTGGGGTCGAGACATTAGCGGCTGCACTCGACGTTGTAAGAACAATGAGACTACCTCAGTGCCGCACATCGTCAAGCCTCCCGTATTCTTCAGGACGACGACATGATCGAACAGCCTGTCAGCTAATGCTCTTTCTTCGGGAGAAAGGGCGTTTCGCCAGGACTTCTTTGGCTGAGCTATCAGGACATCTTCAAAAGGAGGGAGATTCGAGCGCCGCCCAGGAACCGAGGAGTCTCGCAGATAAAACCATTTGTTGCGCCAGCCTTGGACGGATTCCTTCATCGGGTAGTCGAAATAGTCAACTTCCTTCCTGACAACGAAGCCAATGCCACCAACGACGGGGGGGGGGGGGGCATTGCTGTCGTTGTGACGCTTAACATAGAAGATCTTCCTCCAAAGACCCTAGTGGGGGTCAATGCCAAGGAAGGCTTCACAGACAGTGATAAAGATAGAAAGGTGGAGAATGGAGTTTGGAGTCAGCTGCCAGAGCTGAATTCCGTAGAAGAAAAGAAGGGAACGGAGAAACTCGTGGGCAGGAAGAGAGAGACCACGGAATAAGAAAGCAGCAAACATAATGGTAAAGCCCTTTGGAGGCCTTGGGCGAGAAACGGCACCTGGAAGACGGATGTCATCGTCAGATGAGGAGATAAGGCCGAGGGCTCGCAGCCTGTTCACATCGCGATTGGAAATGGCGGAGGCGCTCCAGCCGCGGCTGACTCTGGCCGCATCTGAGGCGCTGGTGCTCTTCTTCTTGCCCATGGCGCGTGAAGCTCTTGAGGGAAGAACAGAGGTGACAGGAAAGGATGGGCGAGAAGATGAGCAGTGGGAGGCGTAAAAAGTAAAAGCAAGGAAGCCCTCTATTTATGCCGTTAAAACTGATGCAAGATCGTGGCCATAACTTCACAGGAGTCGTGGGAGGTGGATCCGATCTAGCTGTACACGTGGCGTCTAAGAGAAGAACGGAACCGGCGGCCCATTATTCCCACGACGCGCGAAAATCGAGGAGATGCCTCGGTCGGTGCGCGTGCACTGGTCACTCCCAAAAAACTGCCTGCGCAGAACTAGGGTGGGCCCGTCAGGTCAAGTCTTGTCAGTCAAACCACAGCAGCGACACGTCATCAATGACGTCATGAAGACTGTCGTGAGCAGTCGAAGGAAAATGAAGAATCATCGGATGGTCACGCTTGAGTCTGCACCCGGTCACAAGCGCCCGTGTCCGGACTCGGGGGCTACTCCCATCGGGAGCGCTTGATGCACACCCGATAAAATGAGAACTCACAGATATTCCTGTGAAGAACTTGAGTCTACGCACGGATTGCAAGCATCCGTACCCAGACTCGGGGGCTACTCCCATCGGGAGCGCTGGATGCGCACCCGACAGAACTTTTTTGCACTCCAGGATCATGCCCGGGGACTTGATTCTGCGTAGGATGACGTTGTTTTGCCATCGGCAGTTAACCAGCAAAAGTTGGGCGCGTTACTTATTATCCCTTAAGCGTTGAAAACTTATTAAAGAAAACAAGCCTTTGTAAAAATGTATCGGATGACCCATGAAGACTTGCAGCAAAATTTCGACAGAGGAAAACTTTCGAGTGGTACAACTTGAGTCTACGCACGGATTGCAAGCATCCGTACCTAGAGTCGGGGGCTACTCCCATCGGGAGCGCTTGACGCGCACCCGATAGAAGAAGATGATGCTGATACAAGAGGGACAAAAACAATCAAGGAGAAGAACATTAGGTGGAGGCATGCTTTAGTCTCTACCCGAACTATCTTCGGCTAGACACTCGGGGGCTACTGACATGGGCATTACCCTTCGGGTAACCGACATTGCCCTATCCTGTACGATCTAACTAGAGGCCCATGAAGGTACTCGATGGCAAGGCGGGCCACTTGGGTGGCGCAGCAGAAGATTCCTTGGCGGGCAAGACAAGGAAGGAGCCGAACAAGGAAAGTTTAGAGATAGGACTACTGTAAACCTAGTCATACTCGGTTAGATCTCTTGAGACCTGGCCTCCTATATAAAGGCCAGGAGAGGGGCTGCCGAGGGACACACGAACAATGTTAGCAATCTTAGCCACCAGAACTCCAGAGCTAAGTCGCCGTAGCACTTAGCCTCTCGACGAGATCTCAGCCGAATGCTTCAGCACCCCATTGTAACCCAATATTCTTATAATCAAGATCAGACAGGAAGGACGTAAGGGTTTTACCTCATCGAGGGCCCCGAACCTGGGTAAATCGCTCTCCCCACTTGTCTGCGAACCGATGTCTCGTGTCAGCCTACAGGATTCCATCAACCCTAAGCCCCAATCGGAGGGCATTGCCGATGAGTACCCTCGACAGCTACCGATGCCTCACGGGCTGCCAAGCGCGAGAGTTATATGCTTGACCTGATGACTGATGCAAGTCAAGATATGGTGGGTATGCTATGCTTTGTCCTTCCTTTTCTTTGATATTCTTTGTGTTCGTTCTCACACTTTGTTGTTTCCTTCAATTGTTGTGTGCATGTTCGTTCTGGATGCTGCTGCCGAAAACAACAGGTTAATTCACGTGTCGAAATCCTTCTCCGTCTTGCCAAGCAAAACGATATTGACTTCTGGGCACATGAAGATCGCACTTGCCGAATCGTTCGATTCCAAGATCGAGCCGCTCAAGTCCGAGAATTCCACGACTTCTTTGGCAGTACCTTGGCCATGATTTATAATGCTCTATTTACTCGAAACCCTCAGCCTGCAGACCTCACCGAACTTATGAATAAATTCAGAGATCCAGAGAGTATTCAAGACTTTGTGAAGGCTCAGATGGTAGCTGGTGCTAAGTTTGCTCTGATTTGGTTGAAGATCTTTCACTCAAAACTGGACTTCGGCAGTGTTATCGACATTTTTTATCGCAAGACGTCGAAGAGGAGAGTCAATGTTGACAAACATAATGAGGTTGTGTCGCCTGTAGCCAAAAAAATGATTGACGACCCTCTTTGGCGCGATGCTCCTTTCTTCATAGAACTTCGGTATGATGACTCGACGTTGATTATTCGCGCTGCCCGAGAGATCATAACTATAGATAGATTTTTATAGGAACTGTTTTCTCCTTCCTCGATGCCTTTGGTCTGAGCTGTAGAATGGAATATATTTGTAAGTTGTGTATATTATTGCGAGACTTATGTGAAGTCAAGGCAAAAAAAATATCTTTTTTCCTTCAAGCCCCGAGTATCTTGGCTGGCATGTCTATCTTTCTTGTTCGCGAGGTTTTTGATGGAACCAAGGCATGTAATTGAGATATGTTTTGAAGTCGAATATATTTTGTGAATTTGTCGGGTACGAGCCCCCGAGCCTTGCTTTTGCGAGAAAATATATGCCATCACTGTTTTTATTATATTGCAGCATCGCAAGCCTACCTCATTAAAAACCTTTCAGCCCCACTCGGTGCCCTGAAAGGAAAAGAGTGCGTCTGAATACTTGAGAGCTCTTCAAGTACAATGTATGCTTACATAGTTGATACTGTATTGATCTCTAAGCGTAGAACCACCGTAGCTGCGCCACGTTCCACGGGTTTGCTTCATCCTTGCCTGTTTTCTTGTCCTTCAGCCGATAAGCTCCTCCCGGAATAACTTCGGTGATGATATACGGTCCCAACCATGGAGACTCAAATTTTTCGTGTCCATCTTGTGTGAGTCGAAGGACTAGATCGCCAACTTGAAAGGATCTGGGTCGCAAACGTCGACAGTGGTAGTTTTTAAGATTCTGCTGGTATGCGCTTACTCTTGATAGCACCTCATCTCTTGCTTCGTCAAGTGCGTCAACGTCGTCCTCCCGTGCTTTATGCGAAGTTTCCTCTTCATGTTCCGCGACTCTTGGGAAATTGTGTTCTATTTCTATCGGCAGCACTGCTTCGGCTCCGTGGACCAAGAAAAACGGTGTTTCTTGAGTTGCTGCGTTCGGCGTTGTTCGTAAGCTCCATAATACGTACGACAGCTCATCGATCCAGGTGTGTCGCTCTTTCTCTAGCGGTGTTAACATACGTTTCTTGATGCCATTGCAGATAAGCCCGTTAGCTTTTTCGACTTGACCATTGGTTTGCGGGTGCGCCACTGATGTGAACTGCAGCTTGATGCCCACACTTTTGTAGTAGTCTTTGAATTCTCGGGTAGTGAAATTGCTGCCATTGTCTGTAACTATGCTCCGAACCGAAAAAGTATCGCCTTGATGAAGTTCACCGCCGATGTTTCATTTGCCGAGGTTACTGGTACTGCCTCAATCCACTTGGTAAATTTGTCGACAGCCACAAGAAAATATACGTGTCCTCCTGGCCTGGACTTGTGTAATTTTCCCACCATGTCAAGCCCCCATTGTGAGAAAGGCCATGACAATGGTATTGGCATCAACTCTGCTGTTGGAGAGTGGCGTTTGGACGCAAATCTTTGGCACGCATTGCACGTACGGACTACGTCTTTTGCATCTTCTATTGCTGTAAGCCAATAAAATCCTGCGCGAAAAGCTTTAGCTGCTATTGCTCGGCTGCTTGTGTGGTGGCCACATATTCCTTAGTGTATGTCCTTTAATATCACTCTTCCTTCTTCGGGTGTGACGCACCTCTGCAGTACTCCTGAGATACTTCGTTTGTATAGTCTCCTTTTACCACGGTGAAAGCTTTGGATCGTCGGATGACTCGCCTTGCTTCAACCGTATCTTCGGGTATCTCTTTCTTTGTGATGTATGCCAGGTAAACCTGCATCCAGGGAACTTGTATCATCATAACTTCCTATGGTTCCTCCTCATCTTCCGATGTATGAGTCTCAGGAGCTGCCGGAGCCCAAGTATTTTTTGGATTTCTCCTTTTTCGTTGGCTGCTTCGGTACTTTCTTCGACTTGGTTGATCTTTCACTTATCTCTTCCCAGAAGACTCCAGGTGTTATCGGAAGGCACTGCGAGCTGATGTTTGCCAAAATGCAGGCTTCATCGTTGCTGAGTCTGCTGATATGATTAACTTCACAACCATCAAATGTTTTCTCGAGTTCATTGTACACCTCTTTATATGCCATCATGCTGTCATTGACTGCATCGCACTTGTTCATCACCTGTTGAGCCACCAGCTGGGAGTCGCCGAAGATTTTTAAGCTAGTAGCACCGCACACCTTTGCCATCTTCATCCCGTGTATAAGGGCTTCATATTCTGCCTCATTATTGGATGCATTGGGGAACGTCATTCGCAATATACATTTCATTTTGTCGCCTTGAGGTGAAACAACTACTACGCCTGCTCCAACTCCTTCTAATCTCTTGGACCCATCGAAGTTCATGTGCCAGGTACTCGACAAATCGGGGGGTCCCGTGTTTTGTAGTTCCATCCACTCTGCGGCAAAGTCCGGCAGGATTTGCGACTTGATCGCCTTTCTTTTTTCATATGTGATGTCCCGAGGGGAAAGCTCGATTCCCCACAGGGAGACACGTCCCGTAGCTTATGGGTTGTTCAATATGTTGGAGAGAGGGGCCTCATTGACCACTATTATCGGGTACGCCGAAAAATAGTGTCTTAGCTTCCGTGCTGACATGAAAACTCCGTAAGCCAACTTCTGATATTGTAGGTAGCGCTGTTTGGATGGTGATAAAACTTCACTCATGAAATATATTGGTTGCTGCACCCCGTGAATTTTTCCTTCTTCTTCTCGCTCTACCACGAGGACTGTGCTGGCCACTTGAGGTGTGGCCGCGATATATAACAACAGTGGTTCTTTTTCTTGGGGTGCCACCAGCACTTGTGGTGTTGAGATAGTCCACTTCAGATGTTCAAAGGCTATGTCTGCTTCCTCGTTCCACTCGAATTTTTCCCCTTGTTTGATTAGCGCGTTGAAAGGCAACGCTTTTTCTCCCAACCTGGTGACAAACCTGCTCAAAGATGCGACACGTCCAGTCAACTGCTGTATGTCCTTGAGCTTGGTTGGTTTTCTCATCGTCAGGATAGCCTGTATTTTCTCGGGATTGGCCTCGATTCCCCTGGCTGACACTAAGTATTCGAGGAGTTCTCCCATAGGAACACCAAAGGAACATTTCGTCGGGTTCAGCTTGAGGCGAAACTTGTCGAGGTTGTCGAAGGTTTCCTTGAGATCGTCAATCATGGATGATCATTGCTTTGTTGTTATGACAACATTATCGATGTATACTTGGACGTTTTTTCCGATCTGCATGGCCAGGCACTTCTACATCATCCGCTGATATGTGGCTCCCGTGTTTTTCAACCCGAAGGGCATTGTTATGTAGCAGAACACGCCATAAGGGGTTATGAAAGTTGTTTTGACTTCATCCTCTTCTTTCAGGCAGATCTGATTGTAACCAGAATACGCGTCAAGGAAGGAAATACGTTCGCAACCTGTCGTGGAATCGATAATGTGGTCGATCCTCGGGATGGGAAAGTGATGCTTTGAATAATGTTTATTGATACACGTGAAGTCGACGCACATGCGAAGGACTTCAGTGTTTTTCTTTGGGATCAACATCGGGTTAGCGACCCATGTTGCCTCAGTATCACTACAGGAAAAGTTCTGATAGACAACGTCCCAAAATCGTCCGCTAAGGGGTATTTTTCGTCGCCTATGGGCCTAACCCGACGATATGGGTTCTGTTGTCGAAAATGCGTCATGCAAAGTCCTACGACGATTTTTTCGGTCCGTCGCGCTTGGGCGCCCTTCCGCCATGGAAAATCGGACCGTTGCAGAAGTGTTTCCGGGAGCCCGTTGATTGCTGACGTCATGCAAACTGACACGTGGCAGACGCCGTTAACTGGCAGTTAACGGCGTTAACTGGCTGAAACCCCGTGGTAGATGGTAGGCCCACACGAGGCCTGCCACGTCTTAAGCGGGCCGGCCCATTAAGTTTGCGGGCCGGGCCAGCTGACTTAGTTTGACCGGTCAACTATATAGCTGGGCTGGTCCATTAGTTACGTGGGTCGAGCCTAACCTCTAAGGTTGACTGGTCAAAACTTTAATGGGCCGGCCCACTAAGCATGTGGGCCGGACCGAATGCACTCGTTTGACCGGTCAACAGGCAAAAGGGCCGGCCCACAAGACATGTGGGACCCACTTTCCTATTATCGGGCCGACCCATTTAACTAGTGGGGTCCACCTTAAAGCAACTGGGCCGGCCCAAGAAGTTATTGGGCCGGCCCAATTAGCCTGTGGGTCCCACTTTCCTGCTATCGGGCCGACCCATTTAGTACGTGGGGTCCACAATAGATCAAATGGACTGGCCCAACAAGAAAGTGGGCCGGGCCAAAAACACATGTGGGTCCCACTTTCCTGTAAAAGGGCCGGCCCATTTAGTATGTGGGGTCCACCATATAGCAAGTGGGCCAACCCACCAAGATAGTTGGCCGGGCCAAAAACATAGGTGGGTCCCACTTTCCTGTTAAAGGGCCGGCCCATTTAGTATGTGGGGTCCACCATATAGCCAGTGGGCTGGCCCAACAAGAAAGTGGGCCGGGCCAAAAACACAGGTGGGTCCCACATTCCTGTTAAAGGGCTGGCCCATTTAGTATGTGGGGTCCACCATATAGCAAGTGGGCCGGGCCAAAAACACAGGTGGGTCCCACTTGCCTGTTAAAGGGCCGGCCCATTTAGTATGTGGGGTCCACCATATAGCAAGTGGGCTGTGGCCCAACAAGATAGTGGGCTGGCCCAATAAGCAGGTGGGGCCCACTATCGTGTTAACGGGCCGGCCCAAGAAGTAAGTGGGCCGACCCAAAATGAAAGTGGGTCCCACACTACTGTAAGTGGGTCGGCCCAATCTGTTGTAGGGCCCTGGTTGTTTGACTAGTCAACTTGCATTAAATTTCATGAGTCTAAAATCTGATATCAATGATACACACAATTACATACACTAATAAAATAACTAGGAAAATTACAAGGCAATTAATGTGCCCAAATAAAAAAATTACATAGAATCATTGAGGACTTCTATTAGCATCATCAATAACACGTTGACATTTGGCAATCGCCTTGATTGAATCTTGTGTACTCTTGGTCAACATATCAGTTACAGATCTTAAAGCAGCAATACCATGTCTTTTAGAAAGTACAGCCTTGAGATATTTACTGTTTGATGAAAGGAATGGTCTAGGTTGACGGCTATGAGAGGGTGAATCAGAAGAAAGATCAGAACTTTTTGTGGGCCTCTCTTCTGATGAAGATTGCTTCATCACAACTGCATTCTGATAATAATGCAACAAGAGTTAAACGATGAACTATGCAAACGTGTATTAAGCATTGTCGATATGAGATGGTCACAAGTACTAAGCACAGACTTACATTATATCGTTGCATAGGCTCACCCCAGAACCTTTTTTGCGCTCTATCTTCTACTAAGGACTTCTTCATTACAACTGCATTCTAGTAATATTGCAAACATAGTTACAACAGTGAACTATTCAAACATTTATTATGCAATGCAGATATAAGATAATAACAAGTTACATAAATAAGACAATGTATGGAACTTGTACTAAGCACAGACTTACATCATAATGTTGCACAGGGTCGCTTTGGCGACTATCTTCTAATGATGACTGCTTCATTAAAACTGCATTCTCGTAATATTGCAAACATAGTTACAACAATTAACTATTCAAACATGTATTACGCAATGTAGAGATCAGATAACAGCATGTAGCAGAAATAAGCACAAGATAAGATAAGATGCATGTACTAAGCACATACTGGCTCGCTGTAGGTCCTTCTCTTGCATGCACTAGTCGTGGTCGACATGCCTATCATTTTAGGTTTAGCCATCAAGTGAAATGCTAATCCTCCTGCTCCATTGTCCTTAATCTGTGTTTAGATATCACATTTAAGACCAAGTCAGCTGGTTTCAAATAACAAAAAACTTGAGCTGCCAAATGAATAAGCCAATATTTACCAGATATCAGATTAAAACCAACTAGTAGATGTTTCTTTGCATGAGATACGAATTTCAGACATTCAGATTTAGAGTAGGGTAATGCCAAGGTTTTCCACATAAAGTAAACTGGCATTAAGAATGACCAAATGTCAGGTTCAAATCACCTTCGCAGTTGCTCCAAGACAAGCATATCAAATAGGCAGAAACATAGTAAAGCATGAATGACATTGCTATGGCAGGGTTCCAAGTGTTAATCTCTTGCATAAGGAACAATGCATATAGGTTATAGATAATAACGGAAGTAAACTGCCAAAATTACCAACCAAGAACTCAGATTCCAACCTTCCCTAGCGTCCCCGCTGTTAATGTTGGATATTCTAATAAGTGGTTCACATGATCAATCCCTAGGAAAAATAACATTGACAAGTTAGTCTACGATAATACAAAGATCACACATGCACACAGCAATAACTATACAAGCTGTGCGACAGGAGCATTCATGGAAAAAAATAGCTATAAGCTAAAGACGAGGTATAAGAGCAACCAGATTGGAAATGCACATAGCATGATTATAAAAGCAGTGTGAGAATAGCAGGCACGAGAAAACAGCTAGCGGCTAGTGGTGAGCTAATGACGTGGTATAAGAACAACCAGATTGGAAATGCCCATAGCATGACTATAAAAGGAATAGCATGCAGTACAAAAACAGTTGGCAGCAAATGAATGGGTATAAGGCTATAAATATGTGGATGCACACAGGTGTCAGTAGAATGAACAGGATGGTAGCGACCGGATAATGCTTTTGTACTGTACAATATTTAAACGAACTTCATGCGAAGTAACACATCAAGAAAGTTAATGGCATATGAGATCTGAAAATAACTACACAAAACATGGCTAAAGAAACACCGCGATCTAACGGGCCAGCGTACTAACCAAGCTGCGGCGGGGTGGACGGGGGCGGCAACTTGCATTCCAGCGGCGGCGAACGCGGGAGACGATGAGTCGACCCTGTTTCAGTAGAAGCGGGCGTTAGTGAAGCATATATGGTTGGCTGGCAAGGGATTCGGTGAAGTTGATACAGCCGCTGCGCCGAGGTAGTCGGTGGAATAGATCCCCTTCTGTGGAGGGGGGCCGCGGTGAAGTAGACCCGGTTCCGTTGGAGAGGATCCGGTGCGTCGACAGGAAAGGCGTTGATTGCTACGCTGTGGATGAGGTCGGCGGTGAAGCAGATCCGTCGGTGGCGAGGTCGGCGGTGAAGGAGATCCGTCGGTGTCGAGGTCGGCGGTGAAGCAGATCCGTCGGTGGAGAGGTCTGCATGGCCAGGCACTTCTACATCATCCGCTGATATGTGGCTCCCGTGTTTTTCAACCCGAAGGGCATTGTTATGTAGCAGAACACGCCATAAGGGGTTATGAAAGTTGTTTTGACTTCATCCTCTTCTTTCAGGCAGATCTGATTGTAACCAGAATACGCGTCAAGGAAGGAAATACGTTCGCAACCTGTCGTGGAATCGATAATGTGGTCGATCCTCGGGATGGGAAAGTGATGCTTTGAATAATGTTTATTGATACACGTGAAGTCGACGCACATGCGAAGGACTTCAGTGTTTTTCTTTGGGATCAACATCGGGTTAGCGACCCATGTTGCCTCAGTATCACTACAGGAAAAGTTCTGATAGACAACGTCCCAAAATCGTCCGCTAAGGGGTATTTTTCGTCGCCTATGGGCCTAACCCGACGATATGGGTTCTGTTGTCGAAAATGCGTCATGCAAAGTCCTACGACGATTTTTTCGGTCCGTCGCGCTTGGGCGCCCTTCCGCCATGGAAAATCGGACAGTTGCAGAAGTGTTTCCAGGAGCCCGTTGACTGCTGACGTCATGCAAACTGACACGTGGTAGACGCCGTTAACAGGGAGTTAACGGCGTTAACCGGCTGAAACCCCGTGGTAGATGGTAGGCCCACACGAGGCCTGCCACGTCTTAAGCGGGCCGGCCCATTAAGTTTGCGGGCCGGGCCAGCTGACTTAGTTTGACCGGTCAACTATATAGCTGGGCTGGTCCATTAGTTACGTGGGTCGGGCCTAACCTCTAAGGTTGACTGGTCAAAACTTTAATGGGCCGGCCCACTAAGCATGTGGGCCGGACCGAATGCACTCGTTTGACCGGTCAACAGGCAAAAGGGCCGGCCCACAAGACATGTGGGACCCACTTTCCTATTATCGGGCCAACCCATTTAACTAGTGGGGTCCACCTTAAAGCAACTGGGCCGGCCCAAGAAGTTATTGGGCCGGCCCAATTAGCCTGTGGGTCCCACTTTCCTGCTATCGGGCCGACCCATTTAGTACGTGGGGTCCACAATAGATCAAATGGACTGGCCCAACAAGAAAGTGGGCCGGGCCAAAAACACATGTGGGTCCCACTTTCCTGTAAAAGGGCCGGCCCATTTAGTATGTGGGGTCCACCATATAGCAAGTGGGCCAACCCACCAAGATAGTTGGCCGGGCCAAAAACATAGGTGGGTCCCACTTTCCTGTTAAAGGGCCGGCCCATTTAGTATGTGGGGTCCACCATATAGCCAGTGGGCTGGCCCAACAAGAAAGTGGGCCGGGCCAAAAACACAGGTGGGTCCCACATTCCTGTTAAAGGGTTGGCCCATTTAGTATGTGGGGTCCACCATATAGCAAGTGGGCCGGGCCAAAAACACAGGTGGGTCCCACTTTCCTGTTAAAGGGCCGGCCCATTTAGTATGTGGGGTCCACCATATAGCAAGTGGGCTGTGGCCCAACAAGATAGTGGGCTGGCCCAATAAGCAGGTGGGGCCCACTATCGTGTTAACGGGCCGGCCCAAGAAGTAAGTGGGCCGACCCAAAATGAAAGTGGGTCCCACACTACTGTAAGTGGGTCGGCCCAATCTGTTGTAGGGCCCTGGTTGTTTGACTAGTCAACTTGCATTAAATTTCATGAGTCTAAAATCTGATATCAATGATACACACAATTACATACACTAATAAAATAACTAGGAAAATTACAAGGCAATTAATGTGCCCAAATAAAAAAATTACATAGAATCATTGAGGACTTGTATTAGCATCATCAATAACACGTTGACATTTGGCAATCGCCTTGATTGAATCTTGTGTACTCTTGGTCAACATATCAGCTACAGATCTTAAAGCAGCAATACCATGTCTTTTAGAAAGTACAGCCTTGAGATATTTACTATTTGATAAAAGGAATGGTCTAGGTTGACGGCTATGAGAGGGTGAATCAGAAGAAAGATCAGAAATTTTTGTGGGCCTCTCTTCTGATGAAGATTGCTTCATCACAACTGCATTCTGATAATAATGCAACAAGAGTTAAATGATGAACTATGCAAACGTGTATTAAGCATTGTCGATATGAGATAGTCACAAGTACTAAGCACAGACTTACATTATATCGTTGCATAGGCTCACCCCGGAACCTTTTTTGCGCTCTATCTTCTACTAAGGACTTCTTCATTACAACTGCATTCTAGTAATATTGCAAACATAGTTACAACAGTGAACTATTCAAACATTTATTATGCAATGCAGATATAAGATAATAACAAGTTCCATAAATAAGACAATGTATGGAACTTGTACTAAGCACAGACTTACATCATAATGTTGCACAGGGTCGCTTTGGCGACTATCTTCTAATGATGACTGCTTCATTAAAACTGCATTCTCGTAATATTGCAAACATAGTTACAACAATTAACTATTCAAACATGTATTACGCAATGTAGAGATCAGATAACAGCATGTAGCAGAAATAAGCACAAGATAAGATAAGATGCATGTACTAAGCACATACTGGCTCGCTGTAGGTCCTTCTCTTGCATGCACTAGTCGTGGTCGACATGCCTATCATTTTAGGTTTAGCCATCAAGTGAAATGCTAATCCTCCTGCTCCATTGTCCTTAATCTGTGTTTAGATATCACATTTAAGACCAAGTCAGCTGGTTTCAAATAACAAAAAACTTGAGCTGCCAAATGAATAAGCCAATATTTACCAGATATCAGATTAAAACCAACTAGTAGATGTTTCTTTGCAAGAGATACAAATTTCAGACATTCAGATTTAGAGTAGGGTAATGCCAAGGTTTTCCACATAAAGTAAACTGGCATTAAGAATGACCAAATGTCAGGTTCAAATCACCTTCGCAGTTGCTCCAAGACAATCATATCAAATAGGCAGAAACATAGTAAAGCATGAATGACATTGCTATGGTAGGGTTCCAAGTGTTAATCTCTTGCATAAGGAACAATGCATATAGGTTATAGATAATAACGGAAGTAAACTGCCAAAATTACCAACCAAGAACTCAGATTCCAACCTTCCCTAGCGTCCCCGCTGTTAATGTTGGATATTCTAATAAGTGGTTCACATGATCAATCCCTAGGAAAAATAACATTGACAAGTTAGTCTACGATAATACAAAGATCACACATGCACGCAGCAATAACTATACAAGCTGTGCGACAGGAGCATTCATGGAAAAAATAGCTATAAGCTAAAGATGAGGTATAAGAGCAAGCAGATTGGAAATGCACATAGCATGATTATAAAAGAAGTGTGAGAATAGCAGGCACGAGAAAACAGCTAGCGGCTAGTGGTGAGCTAATGACGTGGTATAAGAACAACCAGATTGGAAATGCCCATAGCATGACTATAAAAGGAATAGCATGCAGTACAAAAACAGTTGGCAGCAAATGAATGGGTATAAGGCTATAAATATGTGGATGCACACAGGTGTCAGTAGAATGAACAGGATGGTAGCGACCGGATAATGCTTTTGTACTGTACAATATTTAAACGAACTTCATGCGAAGTAACACATCAAGAAAGTTAATGGCATATGAGATCTGAAAATAACTACACAAAACATGGCTAAAGAAACACCGCGATCTAACGGGCCAGCGTACTAACCAAGCTGCGGCGGGGTGGATGGGGGCGACAACTTGCATTCCAGCGGCGGCGAACGCGGGAGACGATGAGTCGACCCTGTTTCAGTAGAAGCGGGCGTTAGTGAAGCAGATATGGTTGGCTGGCAAGGGATTCGGTGAAGTTGATACAGCCGCTGCGCCGAGGTAGTCGGTGGAATAGATCCCCTTCTATGGAGGGGGGGCCGCGGTGAAGTAGACCCGGTTCCGTTGGAGAGGATCCGGTGCGTCGACAGGAAAGGCGTTGATTGCTACGCTGTGGATGAGGTCAGCGGTGAAGCAGATCCGTTGGTGGCGAGGTCGGCGGTGAAGGAGATCCGTCGGTGGAGAGGTCGGCGGTGAAGCAGATCCGTCGGTGGAGAGGTCGGCGGTGAAGCAGATCCGGCGATGGCGAGGTCGGCGGTGAAGCAGATCCGTCGGTGGCGAGGGCGGCGGGGGAGCGGATCAGGTGGGTGGACAGCCAACACGATAAGGCTACGCTGTGGAGGAGTATGCCGGCGGCGAAGCAGATCTAGTACTGTAGAGAGTCAGAGCTTTGGCGTGTGAGAGTATTTTTGAGCTAATGGGGCGAATGGTTGGTGGGTGGGTGTGGGCCTGTGGGGAGGGTTCGGGATCTAGGCAAGATATTTCATTATTACCGAATGAGCCCTCCATGGTCGGTGGGTTGTAGCTTCCGGACCAGGGTTAAAAGGGTAAAACTGGTCACGGGATTTTCGAATGGATGCGGCGGGATGATTTGGCGCGCGGCCGAAATTTTCAGTTTCAAGCTACGAGTAGAATGACAAAAATAATGTTCTTCCCCAGGGAGCTCTCATTTCTTCCTCTTCTCTTTCTCTCTCGAGTCTCTCCCACTCCCCCGGCTCCTCTCCCCCTTCTCTCCGGCAGCCTCGCCGGCCGGAGACGAGGCCGACTTCTCTCTGTATATCATACACCCTCCGAACTAAATTAATTGATTCAACTTTCCTTAGCCGTGTATGTATCTAGAGTAAAAGCATGTGTGGATACATCCATATTTAGATAAGCAAAGTTGAGTTAGCTAATTTGGATCCGAGGGAGTTAGTGTTGTTGTAAGCTTAGATCCAGTGTTTCCCATGAGCAGAATGGCGCAATGGAGTCGGGGATCTCGTCGTCGGCTTCAGATCTGGCCTATGGTGAATCTGGCGGATCAGATCTGGCGGATCTTGCCGGCCAAACCCCGATCTGGTGCCATCAAGGTGATGGCGCTAACGGTGAGGCTTGCTTTGGTCAGTGCTTCAGATCTGGCTAACGGGGAAGTCAAGCTGCTAACGTTCACAAGCTCGGGGCATACGACGGCATCATCCATCTTGCCCGTGAGCATCTTGGTCTTTTAGCAGCCCTTCTCAGAGCCAATATGCCGTTGCTGAGGCCATTCTTCTCCTTCATCCTGGCGACTACCGGCGACACCATCCCAAGTGGTGCGGCCCCGTCGACGGAGTTGCTGGAATGGATGCGGAGCAGAGATCTGATGTGCGATCCAGAAGGACTCGATTGATTTTCTTCTATATGTTTTGGGGTCCTTTTGTAAAGTTGCAGGTCCTATTTTTATTGTCTAGTTCTTTTGGACCTCTATGTAATTTTTTGGACTAGTTTCCATTTGCACTGATAAACTTGAATTTTGACAAGTTCACGGGAAAAAAAATCCTTTACACATATGGCCTATCATGTATGAACATTCTTGAGATTTAAACTATATGTAATGGCCAACACTTGCGCAAGGGGCTCATCTAGTGCGCACTAGTTTCCATTAGCACCAATAAATTTGAATCTTGACAAGTTCTTGGAAGAAAAAATTGATTCACATATAGCCTATCATGTATGAACATTATTGGGATTCAAACTATACATAGATGGCCAACACGTGTGCAAGGGGGTCCTCTAATGTGCACTAGTTTCCATTAGCACTGATAAATTTGAATCTTTACAAGTTCTCAGAAAAAAATTGCTTCACACATATGCCCTATCATGTATTAACATTATTGGGATTCATATTATATATAGATGGCCAACACTTGTGCAAGGGGGTCCTCTAATTCTTGGGGATTTCAATCTCTCTCTCTCTCTCGATCTATCGTTGGTGGCCAGAACAACACACATATGCATGCACATTATGCGCAAAGGCGCGGGTGCCTCTAATAATTCATGTGTGTGCATATATTTGAACATATTCTTGGGAATTTCAATCTCTATCTCTCGATCTATATATCGTTGGTGGCCAAAAAACACACATATATACGCATGCACTTTATGCGCAAAGGCGCGGGTGCCTCTAATAATGTGTGTGCGCACTCGATCGATGATCCCTAAACCTTAAACCATAAAACCCTAAAACCCTAATCCCTAATCCCTAAACACCCTAAACACTAAACCCTAAACACTAAACACTAAACCCTAAACCCTAAACCCTAAACACTAAACCCTAAACCCTAAACCCTAAAACCTAAACACTAAACCCTAAACCCTAAACCCTAAACCCTAGACCCTAAACCCTAATTAACCCTAACCCTAACCCTAAAACCCTAGCTAGATAACCCTAAACCCTAAACCCTAATTAAACCCTACATATATATATAGGCCAACGACACTTAATTGCGCATCAAGCAGGCGACCAACTAATTAGCGCTGATAAATTAATTAACTTGAATTTTGACAAGTTCTCTCGAATGAAAACACATTTGATTAAGTTGCATCATAATATATATACAATTAGTGTGCATGCGCGCATGGCATACCTTGCACATATCATTCGTGCATATATTTCAATATATATCTGAACATATTCTTAGGGATATATATATATTTGAATCTCTCTCTCGATCTATATATTGTTGGTGGCCAAAAAACACACTTATATACGCATGCACTTTATGCGCAAAGGCGCGGGTGCCTCTAATAATGTCTGTGTGCACTCGATCGATGATCCCTAAACCTTAAACCCTAAAACCCTAATCCCTAATCCCTAATTAAACCCTAAACATACACCCTAAACACCCTAAACACTAAACCCTAAACCCTAGACCCTAAACCCTAAACACTAAACCCTAAACCCTAAACACTGAACCCTAACCCTAACCCCTAGCTAACCCTACACCTAATTGAACCCTACATATATAGGCCAACGACACTTAATTGCGCGGGTGCCTCTAATAATGTGTGTGCACACTCGATCGATGATCCCTAAACCTTAAACCATAAAACCCTAAAACCCTAATCTCCCTAATCCCTAAACACCCTTAACACCCTAAACACTAAACCCTAAACCCTGAACCCTAAACCCTAAACCCTAAACCCTAAACACTAAACCCTAAACCTTTGGCCTAGACCCTAAACCCTGATTAACCCTGACCCTAACCCTAACCCCTAGGTAGCTAATTAACCCTAAACCCTAATTAAACCCTACATATATATATAGGCCAATGACACTTAATTGCCCATCAAGCAGGCGACCAACTAATTAGCGCTGATAAATTAATTAACTTGATTTTTGACAAGTTCTCTCGAATGAAAACACATTCGATTAAGTTGCCTCATAATATATATACAATTAGTGTGCATGCGCGCATGACATACCTTGCACATATCATGCGTGCATATATTTCAATATATATTTGAACATATTCTTGGGGATATATATATATTTCAATCTCTCTCTCTCTCGATCTATGTATCGTTGGTGGCCAAGACACACACTTATATACGCATGCACTTTATGCGCAAAGGCGCGGGTGCCTCTAATAATGTGTGTGTGCACTCGATCGATGATCCCTAAACCTTAAACCCTAAAACCCTAATCCCTAATCCCTAATTAAACCCTAAACATACACCCTAAACACCCTAAACACTAAACCATAAACCCTAGACCCTAAACCCTAAACCCTAAACACTAAACCCTAAACCCTAAACACTAAACATACACTAAATCCTAGACCCTATACCCTAATTAACCCTAACCTTAACCCTACCCTAGGTGTATCTAACCCTAAACCCTGAACCCTAATTAAACCCTACATATATATAGGCCAACGACACTTAATTGCGCATCATGCAGGCGACCAACTAATTAGCGCTGATAAATTAATTAACTTGAATTTTGACAAGTTCTCGAATGAAAAACACGTACATTTGATTAAGTTGCCTCACAATATACATATAATTAGTGTGCATGTGATACGTCTCCGACGTATCGATAATTTCTTATGTTCCATGCCACATTATTGATGATATCTACATGTTTTATGCACACTTTATGTCATATTCGTGCATTTTCTGGAACTAACCTATTAACAAGATGCCGAAGTGCCGATTCTTTGTTTCTGCTGTTTTTGGTTTCAGAAATCCTAGTAACGAAATATTCTCGGAATTGGACGAAATCAACGCCCAGGGTCCTATTTTGCCACGAAGCTTCCAGAAGACCGAAGAGGAGACGAAGTGGGGCCACGAGGTGGCCAAACCCTAGGGCGGCGTGGCCTGGCCCTTGGCCGCGCCGACCTGTGGTGTGGGGCCCTCGTGTGGCCCCCTGACCTGCCCTTCCGCCTACTTAGAGCCTCCGTCGCGAAACCCCCAGTACCGAGAGCCACGATACGGAAAACCTTACTGAGACGCCGCCGCCGCCAATCCCATCTCGGGGGATTCAGGAGATCGCCTCCGGCACCCTGCCGGAGATGGGATTCATCTCCCGGAGGACTCTACGCTGCCATGGTCGTCTCCGGAGTGATGTGTGAGTAGTTCACCCCTGGACTATGGGTCCATAGCAGTAGCTAGATGGTTGTCTTCTCCCCATTGTGCTTAATTGTCGGATCTTGTGAGCTGCTTAACATGATCAAGGTCATCTATCTGTAATTCTATATGTTGCATTTGTTGGGATCCGATGAATAGAGAATACTTGTTATGTTGATTATCAAAGTTATGTCTATGTGTTGTTTATGATCTTGCATGCTCTCCGTTACTAGTAGATGCTCTGGCCAAGTAGATGCTTGTAACTCCAAGAGGGAGTATTTATGCTCGATAGTGGGTTCATGTCTCCGTGAATCTGGGGAAGTGACAGAAATCTCTAAGATTATGGATGTGCTGTTGCCACTAGGGATAAAACATTGGTGCTATGTTCAAGGATATAGCCACTGATTACATTACGCGCAATACTTAATGCAATTGTCTGTTGTTAGCAACTTAATACTGGAGGGGGTTCGGATGATAACCTGAAGGTGGACTTTTTAGGCATAGATGCATGCTAGATGGCGGTCTATGTACTTTGTCGTAATGCCCAATTAAATCTCACAATACTCATCATAATATGTATGTGCATGGTCATGCCCTCTTTATTTGTCAATTGCCCAACTGTAATTTGTTCACCCAACATGCTGTTTATCTTATGGGAGAGACACCTCTAGTGAACTGTGGACCCCGGTCCAATTCTCTATACTGAAATACAATCTACTGCAATACTGTTTTACTGTTTTCTGCAAACAATCATCATCCACACTATACATCTAATCCTTTGTTACAGCAAGCCGGTGAGATTGACAACCTCACTGTTTTGTTGGGGCAAAGTACTTTGGTTGTGTTGTGCAGGTTCCACGTTGGCGCCGGAATCTCTGGTGTTGCGCCGCACTACATCCCGCCGCCATCAACCTTCAACGTGCTTCTTGGCTCCTACTGGTTCGATAAACCTTGGTTTCATACTGAGGGAAAACTTGCCGCTGTACGCATCACACCTTCCTCTTGGGGTTCCCAACGGACGCGTGTTGTACGCGTATCAAGCACTTTTTCTGGCGCCGTTGCCGGGGAGATCAAGACACGCTGCAAGGGGAGTCTCCACTTCCCAATCTCTTTACTTTGTTTTTGTCTTGCTTAGTTTTATTTACTACTTGTTTGCTGCACTAAATCAAAATACAAAAAAATTAGTTGCTAGTTTTACTTTATTTGCTATCTTGTTTGCTATATCAAAAACACAAAAAAATTAGTTACTCGCATTTACTTTATCTAGTTTGCTTTATTTACTATTGCTAAAATGAATACCCCTGAAAATACTAAGTTGTGTGACTTCACAACCACAAATAATAATGATTTCTTATGCACACCTATTGCTCCACCTGCTACTACAGCAGAATTCTTTGAAATTAAACCTGCTTTACTTAATCTTGTTATGAGAGAGCAATTTTCTGGTGTTAGTTCTGATGATGCTGCTGCCCATCTTAATAATTTTGTTGAACTATGTGAAATGCAAAAGTATAAGGATGTAGATGGTGATATTATTAAATTGAAATTGTTCCCTTTCTCATTAAGAGGAAGAGCTAAAGATTGGTTGCTATCTCTGCCTAAGAATAGTATTGATTCATGGACTAAATGCAAGGATGCTTTTATTGGTAGATATTATCCCCCTGCTAAAATTATATCTTTGAGGAGTAGCATAATGAATTTTAAACAATTAGATACTGAACATGTTGCACAAGCATGGGAAAGAATGAAATCTTTGGTTAAAAATTGCCCAACACATGGACTGACTACTTGGATGATCATCCAAACCTTCTATGCAGGACTAAATTTTTCTTCACGAAATTTATTGGATTCAGCTGCTGGAGGTACCTTTATGTCCATCACTCTTGGTGAAGCAACAAAGCTTCTTGATAATATGATGATCAATTACTCTGAATGGCACACGGAAAGAGCTCCACAAGGTAAGAAGGTAAATTCTGTCGAAGAAACCTCTTCCTTGAGTGATAAGATTGATGCTATTATGTCTATGCTTGTGAATGATAGGACTAATGTTGATCCTAATAATGTTCCGTTAGCCTCATTGGTTGCTCAAAATTCTAGGCCATATCCTGCTAATGGTAACTCTTATGGTAGATATGTTTCACCTAATGAGGAAAAAATGTTAGAAATTGAAAGATCCACCAAGAGCTTTATGCAATCACAATATGAGCAAAATAAATTGTTTACTAAAACTATGAATGAACAATCTACCTTGTTGAAAAATATAGGAAATCAACTTGAAAATCTGAATATGGAGATTTCTGGGTTGCAAACTAAACTTGCAAATGTTGAAAACCGAATCTCATACATGTCTGCGTCACAATCTTCTTTAATTAATAAAATGGCTGCTAAACCTGAGGATATTGAAAATAAAATTGTTACTACAGCAAATGCCATCCAAGTTAGAATTAATGAGAATATAAGATTAATGGCTGAACTGCGTGCTAGGTGGGATAGAGAAGAAAATGAAAAACTAGCTAAAGAGAAGAATGTAGCTAAAGTTTGGACTATTACCACCACTAGTAATGCTAATGCTACACATGTTGCTTCGTTTCCACTTCTAATGCAAAGCGCGAGAAACTGCCTGAAATTGCTAAAACTGCTGAAACTGCTTGTGATAAAACTGCTGAAATTTTTTCCAACATTGGGGATGATGATCCCATTGCTTTAGATTATAATGGTTTAAATTTTGATGATTGCAACATCTCTGAAGTTATAAAGTTCTTGCAAAAACTTGCTAAAAGTCCTAATGCTAGTGCTATAAATTTGGCTTTCACGCAACATATTACAAATGCTCTCATAAAAGCTAGAGAAGAGAAACTAGAGCGCGAAGCCTCTATTCCTAGAAAGCTAGAGTATGGTTGGGAGCCCATCATTAAGATGAAGGTTAAAGATTTTGATTGTAATGCCTTATGTGATCTTGGTGCAAGTATTTCCGTTATGCCTAAGAAAATTTATAATATGCTTGACTTGCCACCGCTGAAAAATTGTTATTTGGATGTTAATCTTGCTGATCATTCTACAAAGAAACCGTTGGGGAAAGTTGATAATGTTCGCATTACCGTTAACAATAACCTTGTCCCCGTTGATTTTTTTGTCTTGGATATTGAATGCAATGCATCTTGTCCCATTATATTGGGAAGACCTTTTCTTCGAACTGTTGGTGCTATCATTGATATGAAGGAAGGTAATATAAAATATCAATTTCCTCTCAAGAAAGGTATGGAACACTTCCCTAGAAAGAGAATGAAGTTACCTTTTGATTCTATTATTAGAACAAATTATGATGTTGATGCTTCGTCTCTTGATAATACTTGATACACACTTTCTGCGCCTAGCTGAAAGGCGTTAAAGAAAGGCGCTTATGGGAGACAACCCATGTTTTTACTACAGTACTTGGTTTTTATTTTGTGTCTTGGAAGTTGTTTACTACTGTAGCAACCTCTCCTTATCTTAGTTTTGTGTTTTGTTGTCCCAAGTAAAGTCTTTGATAGTAAAGTTCATACTAGATTTGGATTACTGTGCAGTTTCAGATTTCTTTGCTGTCACGAATTCCGACCTGCCTACCTGTAGGTAGCTCAGAAAAATATGCCAATTTACGTGCGTGATCCTCAGATATGTACGCAACTTTCATTCAATTTGGGCATTTTCATTTGAGCAAGTCTGGTGCCATTTTAAAATTCGTCTTTACAAACAGTTCTGTTTTGACAGATTCTGCCTTTTATTTCGCATTGCCTCTTTTGCTATGTTGGATGAATTTCTTTGATCCATTAATGTCCAGTAGCTTTAAGCAATGTCCAGAAGTGTTAAGAATGATTATGTCACCTCTGAACATATTAATTTTTATTGTGCACTAACCCTCTAATGAGTTGTTTCGAGTTTGGTGTGGAGGAAGTTATCAAGGATCAAGAGAGGAGTATGATGCAACATGATCGAGGAGAGTGAAAGCTCTAAGCTTGGGGATGCCCCGGTGGTTCACCCCTGCATATTCTAAGAAGACTCAAGCGTCTAAGCTTGGGGATGCCCAAGGCATCCCCTTCTTCATCGACAACATTATCAGGTTCCTCCCCTGAAACTATATTTTTATTCCATCACATCTTATGTGCTTTGCTTGGAGCGTCGGTTTGTTTTTGTTTTTTTGTTTTGTTTGAATAAAATGGATCCTAGCATTCACTTTGTGGGAGAGAGACACGCTCCTCTGTAGCATATGGACAAGTATGTCCTTAGTTTCTACTCATAGTATTCATGGCGAAGTTTCTTCTTCGTTAAATTGTTATATGGTTGGAATTGGAAAATGATACATGTAGTAATTGCTAAAATGTCTTGGATAATGTGATACTTGGCAATTGTTGTGCTTATGTTTAAGCTCTTGCATCATATACTTCGCACCCATTAATGAAGAAATACATAGAGCTTGCTAGTTTGGTTTGCATATTTGGTCTCTCTAAAGTCTAGATAATATCTAGTATTGAGTTTTGAACAACAAGGAAGACAGTGTAGATTCATATAATGTTTACAATATGTCTTTTATGTGAGTTTTGCTGCACCGGTTCATCCTTGTGTTTGTTTCAAATAACCTTGCTAGCCTAAACCTTGTATCGAGAGGGATTACTTCTCATGCATCCAAAATACTTGAGCCAACCACTATGCCATTTGTGTCCACCATACCTACCTACTACATGGTATTTCTCCGCCATTTCAAAGTAAATTGCTTGAGTGCTACCTTTAAAATTCCATCATTCGCCTTTGCAATATATAGCTCATGGGACGAATAGCTTAAAAACTATTGTGGTATTGAATATGTACTTATGCACTTTATCTCTTATTTAGTTGCTTGTTGTGCGATAACCATGTTTCTGGGGACGCGATCAACTATTCTTTGTTGAATATCATGTGAGTTGCTATGCATGTTCGTCTTGTCTGAAGTAAGAGAGATCTACCACCTTATGGTTAAGCATGCATATTGTTAGAGAAGAACATTGGGCCGCTAACTAAAGCCATGATCCATGGTGGAAGTTTCAGTTTTGGACATATATCCTCAATCTCATATGAGAAAATTATTAATTGTTGTTACATGCTTATGCATAAAAGAGGAGTCCATTATCTGTTGTCTATGTTGTCCCGGTATGGATGTCTAAGTTGAGAATAATCAATAGCGAGAAATCCAATGCGAGCTTTCTCCTTAGACCTTTGTACAGGCGGCATAGAGGTACCCCATTGTGACACTTGGTTAAAACATGTGCATTGCGATGATCCGGTAGTCCAAGCTAATTAGGACAAGGTGCGGGCACTATTAGTATACTATGCATGAGGCTTGCAACTTGTAAGATATAATTTACATAACTCATATGCTTTATTACTACCGTTGACAAAATTGTTTCATGTTTTCAAAATAAAAGCTCTAGCACAAATATAGCAATCGATGCTTTCCTCTATGGAGGACCATTCTTTTTACTTTCATTGTTGAGTCAGTTCACCTATTTCTCTCCACCTCAAGAAGCAAACACTTGTGTGAACTGTGCATTGATTCCTACATACTTGCATATTGCACTTATTATATTACTCTATGTTGACAATATCCATGAGATATACATGTTACAAGTTGAAAGCAACCGCTGAAACTTAATCTTCCTTTGTGTTGCATCAATGCCTTTACTTTGAATTATTGCTTTATGAGTTAACTCTTATGCAAGACTTATTGATGCTTGTCTTGAGGTGCTATTCATGAAAAGTCTTTGCTATATGATTCACTTGTTTACTCATGTCATATACATTGTTTTGATCGCTGCATTCACTACATATGCTTTACAAATAGTATGATCAAGGTTATGATGGCATGTCACTCCAGAAATTATCTTTGTTATCGTTTTACCTGCTCGGGACGAGCAGAACTAAGCTTGGGGATGCTGATACGTCTCCGACGTATCGATAATTTCTTATGTTCCATGCCACATTATTGATGATATCTACATGTTTTATGCACACTTTATGTCATATTCGTGCATTTTCTGGAACTAACCTATTAACAAGATGCCGAAGTGCCAGTTGTTGTTTTCTGCTGTTTTTGGTTTCAGAAATCCTAGTAACGAAATATTCTCGGAATTGGACGAAATCAACGCCCAGGGTCCTATTTTGCCACGAAGCTTCCAAAAGACCGAAGAGGAGACGAAGTGGGGCCACGAGGTGGCCAAACCCTAGGGCGGCGCGGCCTGGCCCTTGGCCGCGCCGACCTGTGGTGTGGGGCCCTCGTGTGGCCCCCTGACCTGCCCTTCCGCCTACTTAAAGCCTCCGTCGCGAAACCCCCGAGACGAAGAACCACGATACGGAAAACCTTACTGAGACGCCGCCGCCGCCAATCCCATCTCGGGGGATTCAGGAGATCGCCTCCGGCACCCTGCCGGAGAGGGGATTCATCTCCCGGAAGACTCTACGCCGCCATGGTCGCCTCCGGAGTGATGTGTGAGTAGTTCACCCCTGGACTATGGGTCCATAGCAGTAGCTAGATGGTTGTCTTCTCCCCATTGTGCTTAATTGTCGGATCTTGTGAGCTGCTTAACATGATCAAGATCATCTATCTGTAATTCTATATGTTGCGTTTGTTGGGATCCAATGAATAGATAATACTTGTTATGTTGATTATCAAAGTTATGTCTATGTGTTGTTTATGATCTTGCATGCTCTCCGTTACTAGTAGATGCTCTGGCCAAGTACATGCTTGTAACTCCAAGAGGGAGTATTTATGCTCGATAGTGGGTTCATGTCTCCGTGAATCTGGGGAAGTGACAGAAATCTCTAAGATTAAGGATCTGCTGTAGCCACTACGGATAAAAAAATGCAGCTATGTTCAAGGATATCCCCACTTATTACATTACGCGCAATACTTAATGCAATTGTCATTTGTTAGCAACTTAATACTTTGGAGGGTTCGGATGATAACCTGAAGGTGGACTTTTTAGGCATAGATGCATGCTGGATGGCGGTCTATGTACTTTGTCGTAATGCCCAATTAAATCTCACAATACTCATCATAATATGTATGTGCATGGTCATGCCCTCTTTATTTGTCAATTGCCCAACTGTAATTTGTTCACCCAACATGCTGTTTATCTTATGGGAGAGACACCTCTAGTGAACTGTGGACCCCGGTCCAATTCTCTATACTGAAATACAATCTACTGCAATACTGTTTTACTGTTTTCTACAAACAATCATCATCCACACTATACATCTAATCCTTTGTTACAGCAAGCCGGTGAGATTGACAACCTCACTGTTTCGTTGGGGCAAAGTACTTTGGTTGTGTTGTGCAGGTTCCACGTTGGCGCCGAAATCTCTGGTGTTGCGCCGCACTAAATCCCGCCGCCATCAACCTTCAACGTGCTTCTTGGCTCCTACTTGTTCGATAAACCTTGGTTTCATACTGAGGGAAAACTTGCCGCTGTACGCATCACACCTTCCTCTTGGGGTTCCCAATGGACGCGTGTTGTACGCGTATCAGCATGCACGCATGGCATACCTTGCATATCATTCGTGCATATATTTCAATATATATTTGAACATATTCTTGGGGATATATATATATTTCAATCTCTCTCTCTCGATCTATATATCGTTGGTGGCCAAGAAACACACTTATATATATATGCGTGCACTTTATGCGCAAAGGCGCGGGTGCCTCTAGCAATGTGTGTGTGCACTCGATCGATGATCCCTAAACCTTAAACCCTAAAACCCTAATCCCTAATCTCTAATTATACCCTAAACATACACCCTAAACACCCTAAACACTAAACCCTAGACCCTAAACCCTAAAAACTACACCTTAAGCCCTAAACCCTAAACACTAAACCCTAAACCCTAACCCTGCTAGACCCTAAACCCTAAACCCTAAATATATTTCAATCTCTCTCTCTAGATCTATACATCGTTGGTGGCCAAGAAACACACTTATATATATATACGCATGCACTTTATGCGCAAAGGCGCGGGTGCCTCTAATAATTAATGTGTGTGTGCACTCGATCGATGATCCCTAAACCTTAAACCCTAAAACCCTAATCCCTAATCCCTAAACACTACACCGGCCCTAAACACCCTAAACACTAAACCCTAAACCCTAGACCCTAAACCCTAAACACTACACCCTAAACCCTAAACCCTAAACACTAAACCCTAAACCCTAACCCTAGACCCTAAACCCTAATTAACCCTAACCCTAACCCTAAAACCCTAGCTAGATAACCCTAAACCCTAAACCCTAATTAAACCATACATATATATATATATATATATACGCCAACGACACTTAATTGCGCATCAAGCAGGCGACCAACTAATTAGCGCTGATAAATTAATTAACTTGAATTTCGACAAGTTCTCTCGAATGAAAACACATTTGATTAAGTTGCCTCATAATATATATACAATTAGTGTGCATGCGCGCATGGCATACCTTGCACATACCATTCGTGCATATATTTCAATATATATCTGAACATATTCTTGGGGATATATATATATTTCAATCTCTCTCTCGATCTATATATCGTTGGTGACCAAAAAACACACTTATATATGATGACCCACAAGTATAGGGGATCGCAACAGTTTTCGAGGGAAGTAAAACCCAATTTATTGATTCGACACAAGGGGAGACAAAGAACACTTGGAAGCCTTAACAGCGGAGTTGTCAATTCAGCTGCACCTGGAAACAGACTTGCTCGCAAGAGTTTATCAGTAGTAACAGTTTTATAGCGATAATGATGGTGAAATAACAAAGAATAGAGTAATGAAGAGACAGCAGTAGTGATTTTAGTAAACAGCAGGATTAAAATACTGTAGGCACGGGGACGGATGACGGGCGTTGCATGGATGAGAGAAACTCATGTAACAATCATAGCAGGGCATTTGCAGATAATAATAAAACGGTGTCCAAGTACAAAGCAATCAATAGGCATGTGTTCCATATATAGTCGTGCGTGCTCGCAATGAGAAACTTGCACAACATCTTTTGTCCTACCAGCCGGTGGCAGCCGGGCCTCAAGGGAAACTACTGGATATTAAGGTACTCCTTTTAATAAAGTACCGGAGCAAAGCATTAACATTCCGTGAACACATGTGATCCTCACATCGCTACCATTCCCTCCGGTTGTCCCGATTTCTGTCACTTCGGGGCCATCGGTTCCGGACAGCGACATGTGTATACAACTTATAGGTAAGACCATAAACAATGAATATCATGATGAAACAATAACATGTTCAGATCTGAGATCATGGCACTCGGGCCCTAGTGACAAGCATTAAGCATAACAAGTTGCAACAATATCATCAAAGTACCAATTACGGACACTAGGCACTATGCCCTAACAATCTTATGCTATTACATGACCAATCTCATCCAATCCCTACCATCCCCTTCGGCCTACAGCGGGGGAATTACTCACACATGGATGGGGGAAACATGGCTGGTTGATGTAGAGGCGTTGGCGGTGATGGCGGCGATGATCTCCTCCAATTCCCCGTCCGGCGGAGTGCCGGAAACGGAGACTTCGGCTCCCGCGACGGAGTTTCGCGATGTGGCGGCGTTACGGAGGGTTTCGGCGACTTCGACTTCTCCCTGGCGTTTTTAGGTCGAGGCCGATAAATAGTCCGAAGGAGGGCGTCGGAGGCCGGCGAGGGGCCACACCACAGGCCGCGCGGGCCCCCCAGGCCGCGCCGCCCTATGGTGTGGGGCCCTCGGGCCTCCACTTCAATTGTCCTTCTGGCTCCGTTAGTTTCCTGGGAAAATAGGGCCTTCTGCATAAATTCCGAGGTTTTTCCCGAAAGTTGGATTTCTGCACAAAAACGAGACACCAGAGCTGTTCTGCTGAAAACAGCGTTAGTCCGTGTTAGTTGCATCCAAAATACACAAATTAGAGGCAAAACAATAGCAAAAGTGTTCGGGAAAGTAGATACGTTTTGGACGTATCAACTCCCCCCAAGCTTAGCTTATTGCTTGTCCTCAAGCAATTCAGTTAACAAGCGAGCGATAAAAGAACTTTCCACGAACGCATTTGCTCATATGATGTATATATTCTCATGCTATGGCTAATACTTAAGCAGTTCATAATGAGATATATGCAAATAAGATCATCTAACAGCTATGTCAATCATGGAGAGGTACCAACAATTAATAAGAAGCATCATGAATCATGTATATAAGCAAGATTGCAATGTTCATAAGAGAGTATGATAAAGTGGTATCTCGCTTTGTATTTGATTGGCAAAACATAAATGCCCAGGCACCTCTGGAGTTCATAGAAAGACTAGAAGTAGTGATTGTCAAAAGATAAATGCATCAAAGTTATACCACAATCAATCATATTTTGAGACAAGCATATTACACTAAGAATGACAGTTGTGCTCTCAAGATAGTGCTCGAAGAAATAATGGAGACACAACATAAAAGTAAAAGATTGACCCTTCGCAGAGGGAAGCGAGGGGATTAACATGCGCTAGAGCTTTTTATTTTTATAAAGACAGGAGTAAAATTATTTTGAGAGGTGTTTGTTGTTGTCAACGAATGGTAATGGGTACGCTAACTACCTTGCCAACCGGACTTTCAAGAGCGGCTCCCATGAATTATTGCATATTTATTTGGCACTCCTTCCAACCTTTCTTTCACAAACCATGGCTAAGCGAGTCCTCGGGTGCACCAACAATCTCATACCATGAAGGAGTGCCTTTTTATTTTAGTTTTATTATGATGATGACACTCCCCCCAACCTTTGCTTACACAAGCCATGGCTAACCGAATCCTTCGGGTGCCGTCCAACAATCACAAACCATGGAGGAGTGTCTATTTAAGTTAATTAATTCGGGACTGGGAATCCCATTGCCAGCTCTTTTTGCAAAATTATTGGATAAGCGGATGTGCCACTAGTCCATATGAGAGTCCGTCAAAAGTAAATGACAAGGTTGAAAGTTAAACACCACATACTTCCTCATGAGCTATGAAACATAAAGACAAATTGAGAAGCATTTTGAAGGTTTTAAAGGTAGCGCATGAGAATTTACTTGGAATGGTTTGAAATGCCATGCATAGGTATTTATGGTGGACACTCTGGAATAACTTGGTTTTCATGTGTTTGGAAGCACGAGCAGCGTTCCCGCTCAGTACAAGTGAAGGCTAGCAATAGACTAGGGAGCGACAAATCAAGAGAGCGATGCTTGTCATAATCATGCTTGCGGCAAAATAAATTAACGGAGGCATAAAAGTGATACAAGAACTCTGAAGCAATATAGATCATCGAGGCTTAATTGACTTTTTGTTCAGTCATATGCATGCGTGAGCATGTGCCAAGTCGATATAAATGAATTATTCAGAGGAGGATACCACAATGCCATACTTACTTATGAATAAAACAATGCAAGCAAACATCCATGACATGCTACTCATATTAATAGATTGGAGCTAAACATGAGAGATCATAAACTACTAGACTTTCTCAAATAACATATACCTCACATGAACCAACTAAGCATGCTCACATGGATGAGTATATGTACAAAAATGAAAACAAATAGAGTTCATACCAGCCTCTCACCACAATCAGATTGTCGTAGATCGTCATTATTGCCTTTTCACTTGTGTAGCTTGGATAATATGAAATGAAAACCACGCTCCAGCCACCGAAGACCATTGAACTCATAAAGAACTTTACAAACCACAGAAGAACAGCAAATATTTTTGGTGTTTTCGAATTGCAAACAAGAACAAAAGGAAACAAGCAAACAAAGTAAAATCTTTTTGGGTTTTCTTATAGAAAACTAGCAATAGCAAATAAAGCGAAACAAATGCAAGAAACCAAAGCAAACAAATGGTGAAGAGAAACAACAGAAATATTTTTGGTCTTTTTGTGTTTTGGGAAGGAAACAAAGCGAAAACAAGAAATAGCAAACTAAAAGAAACACAGAAAAGCGAGATGGCAGAAATCTGCCAAAACCTGACAGCAGTACAGAAATCGATTTTTACAAAAATCTTACGTTGCTTAGATCGAAAAGTGTTCAACTAATGAAAGTTAGATAATAACCTGGGGAACCTGCACAAAAATTGGCAGCTCAAAATGACGCTCTGGCTATTTTTGACAATTTTTACGGTAACGTTTGAGAATCTGTTTTCAGGCAGCATTTCCCCAAATATTATCGTCCTCTCACTAGAAAACCACTCAAACGAACAAAACAAGTATGTGCAAGTATCCAGCAATCATAATATGAAAAGAATGAGTGATGCCGGTATACCTCCCCCCAAGCTTAGGCTTTTGGCCTAAGTGGAGTTCAACCCCAACGAGGGTCGTTGTTCCTCGCCGGTGGGTAGTCCATGGAGTAGTCATAGTAAAGCTCCTGCGCAGAAGAAAAGCGTGGAGGCTCCGCATATCCACCATGTTGATGCGAGGAACTTGCTGCATCAGATGATGAGTCGAGGTGCTCCTCGACCTCTATGTCGTCTCTTGTATGATGGCCTCCTCTCTCTATGTGTGCATCCAGTGCACCTTCTGTGACCGACCAATCTCCCCTGGAATCAAGGTTAGACAGAACAGGCGCAGGCAATCTTACTAATTTCTCAGTTTTCTTAGTTATTCTCCAAACTTTCTTATAAAATATCATCTTATAATACAGGTTACCCAAGTTGGAGGAATCTGAAACAAATTCATGTTTAATCATAGAGGCTATGTCAAGTTTTTCTATGGGGAACGGAATATCAAAATGATGAGGTTCTACATTATGAAAAGCTAGTAAACGAGAGGCGATGAGACCTCCACAAATTCCACCTTTCTCACGGTTAGTAGCAAGTCTATAAGCTATTAATGCCCCCAAATTATAAGACCTACTATTTTGCAGTGCTGCAGCTAGAAAAGCCAAATCCGGGATAGAAAGTTTACCACCAATCCTTTTAGCGAGAACGCATTTGGTAATAAAATAGGCAAAGTAGCGGATAGCCGGGAGCTGAATACTAGTGATTTTACCACTTTCACCTGAGAAACTCCTTCCATCGCAAATCATCTTGTAAAGATCCGAGAGTTCTTGCGGCGATCCCCTTATCTTCTCGCACGACCCCCATTGCGGTATTCTAATTGCTGCACAAAAAGCACTAAATGGCAAGTTGACAGTTTTATTGTAAATTTTATACTGGACCGTGGGGTTAGATCGCGACCAATTAAACTTGAAGTCCTGCACAAAAGCCATAGTTAATTTTACATATTGTCTTGGCTCTCCTTCAACAAAGTCACTCAGCCCTGCACGAGAAATTAGAGTTTGAACATCTTCAAATATCCCCGCGCTTCTCATGAAATCCGCTCACGGGTAGTAAGAGGGGTATACTCCCTCTTCACGATTGACTATCATAACTTGTTGGACTTCCAATTCTTGCTGGTTCAAGTGATATCTATTCCACTCCATTTTCTGAAATTTCAATAACCAATATAAAAATTTGATTTGGTGACATATAATTGAGGGAAACTACCAAAGGAACTTGCTAGAGTACTAATCATGCATCAAAACTAGTTTCTACCACTTAGAACAAGCATGCAAGCTCACTAAACATGTTACCTACAGCAGCAAAATATTCAAGATATACTCAACCAAACAAAATTCTACTTGGATGGGCGGAGGAGTCACATACCGGAGAGCAAATGTGCCAAATTTCAGACAGAAATCTGGGCTGAGCAAAGAGATCGAAAATTCCTGAGCTCTTGAGCAAAAACGCGAGTGAGATGAACTTGGTACGAGTTTTTTCGGGAGAGAGAAGGTGCTGGGAGAAAGAGATGACAAAGTGGGGCAAAGGGGGGCCCACACCACATGGTGGCGCGGCCACCTCCTTGGCCGCGCCGGCCTGTGGTCTGGCGCCCTCTGGTGCCCCACAGGTTATCCTCTGGTGCTCCCAGGTGCCTCGTCGAAAAATAGGACCAACGGTATAATTTTTGTGAATTTTTGAAAACTTTGAAAAACGCACATTTCTGGGTATTTAGTTTATTATTACTGGCCAGGAAAAATTTCGAAATCTTCAAATAACTAAAGAACTTTGCAAATTAAAAGTGCTACAGCAACTAGAGCAAGTGGAGGAAGAAAGATATGTTGTTTACCTCCTCTATGCATATAAAAAGTATCCGTTAACAAGGTTGATCAAGTCTTGTCACCAAATAACTTTTTCATAGCATAAGAAGAAATAAACCTCAAATCAATCATGTTACCTTGAATTGTATTGATATGGATCCAATCACGAGAGTTTGATATTCTTCCTTAGGCTCATATATAGGGCAATCAATAGTTCCCACTTTGATAGTTCTCACATTAGAAATAGTATTAACTCCACACGCTTTCTCAATCCTCTTGGGAAAATAAACGGTATGCTCCCTATCATCAACATTGAAAGTAACCTTTCTTTTGTTGCAATCAATAACAGCCCCTGCGGTGTTAAGAAAAGGTCTCCCAAGAATAATAGACATATTATCATCTTCAGGCATTTCCAACACAACAAAATCAGTTAATATCAAGCAGTTAGTAGTAACTTGAACAGGAACATTCTCACATATACCAACAGGAATAGCAGTAGATTTATCAGCCATTTGCAAAGATATATCAGTAGGTATCAACTTATCTAAATAAAGTCTCTTATAAAGAGAAAAAGGCATAACACTAACACCGGCTCCCAAGTCACATAGAGCAGTTTTAACATAATTATTCTTAATAGAACAAGGAATAGTAGGTATACCTGGGTCGCCCAACTTCTTTGGAATTTTGCCATTGAAAGAGTAATTAGCAAGCATAGTGGAAATTTCCTCATTGGGGATTTTCCTTTTGTTAGTAACAATATCTTTCATATACTTTGAATAAGGAGGCAATTTAATAGCATCAGTCAAAGGGATTTGCAAGAATAAAGGTTTCATCCAATCGCAAAATTTATTATAGTGTTCTTCTTCCTTTGATTTTAGTTTCTTAGCAGGAAAAGGCATTTGCTTTTGCACCCAAGGTTCTCTTTCATTACCATGTTTCTCAGCTATAAAGTCTTCTTTAGTATACTTTTTATTTTTAGCATGCTTTTCAGGTTCTTCTTCAACCTCTTCTTTATCAGGAGTATCATTCTTATCATTATCATTATCATTATCATGTTCATTACCACTTTCAGTTTCAGCATCAGAAATAGAAATACTATTAGGATCATTAACAGGTTCAGAGGATTCTACAACATTTTTATGTTTCTTCTTCTTTTTCTTCCTAGAATGAGCACCAGGTTCAATGCGTTGAGAATCTTGTTCAATTCTTTTGGGATGCCCTTCAGGATATAGAGGATCCTGGGTAGAGACACCACCTCTAGTTGTTACTTCATAAGCATGTTTCTCTTTAGAATTATTCCCTAACAAGTCATTTTGCACTTTAGTGAGTTGATCAATTTGAGTTTGAATCATTTGAAAATGTTTAACAAGCATCTTAACATCATTGGAGGTTCTCTCCACAATATCATGCAATTCACTAATAGCTCGAGAATTTTCCATTAAATGATTCTCTACTCTCATATTAAAATTTTCTTGCTTAACAATATAATTATCAAACTCATCTAAGCATTGTGCAGGAGGTTTCGAATACGGAATATCTTCCCTAGTAAAGCGTTGAAGGGAGTTTACCTCAATCATGGATGAAGGGGGAATTATCTCACATATATCTTCTATGGGAGGTAGATTCTTCACATCTTCAGATTTAATACCTTTCTCCTTGAGAGACTTCTTAGCTTCCCTCATATCTTCATCATTCAATTTAATTAAACCCCGCTTCTTCAATATTGGAGTTGGAGTCGGTTCAGGCGTAGTCCATTCATCATGATTTCGGCTTATTTTAGCCAATAATTCTTCAGCGTAAATGCAGGTTCTTTTCTGAAAACACAACCAGCACAACTATCCAGGTATGCCCTAGACTCAATGGTTAGTCCACTATAAAATATATCAAGTAAATCATGCTTTTCCAAATCATGCTCAGGCCGAGCTCTAATAAGAGAGCAAAATCTCGACCAAGCCTCAGGCAATTTCTCTTCATCTTCCTGATTAAAGTTATAAATTCTCTGCAAAGCAATATGTTGAGCACTAGCAGGAAAGTATTTGCGGAAGAAAACATCAAGCAATTCTTTCGGACTTTCAATAGAATTAGGTGGCAAATTATTATACCAAGTTTTAGCGTCATCCTTTAATGAGAATGGAAAAATTTTAGCAACAAAGTAAGTACGCATCTTGACATCATCAGAAAACAAGCTACTTAGAGTAGATAACTCAGTCATGTGTTCAACAGCACTTTCTTTTTCAGTACCACAAAAGGGTGCTTTCTCAACAATAGCTATATGAGATAGATCAAGAGAAAAGTCATAATCTTTATCCCTAATGTTTATAGGAGATGTGGCAAACTTAGGATCAGGAGACAGTTTATATCTAACAGCATGTTCTGCAAGCAACTTTTTAATTTTTCTTGCATCAGTAGTAGCATTGCATTTTTCAATAAAATCATCATTAAGCTCCACATAATCTTCCTCAGGATCATCACTAAAATAATCAAGTTCAGGTGAACTAACAGGTGAAGTAGCATTAGGAGTTTCAGTATTTTCAATTTGTCTAGACCTAGCAATTGTAGCATCTAGAAAAGATCCCAAAGAACCACTATCATCAAGCACAGCAGAAACATTATCAATATTACGAGAGTGTTCAGATTCAGCAGATGTACCCACATTTGAAGCATGCGGCGGTGAAACAAGTTTATCAATCACAGATGGTGAATCAAGAGCAGCAGAGGTATTCAGAATTGTACCTTTTCTTGTAGTGGATGGTAATATGGCGATCTTAGTATCGCGAGGTTTACCCATGATGGAGAATTTGCAGCGAACAATATTAATCCAAGTGAACTTCCAAATAAAGCTATGCTCCCGGCAACGAGCGCCAGAAAATAGTCTTGATGACCCACAAGTATAGGGGATCGCAACAGTCTTCGAGGGAAGTAAAACCCAATTTATTGATTCGACACAAGGGAGACAAAGAACACTTGGAAGCCTTAACAGCGGAGTTGTCAATTCAGCTGCACTGGAAACAGACTTGCTCGCAAGAGTTTATCGATAATGTGATTTTATAGCGATATGATGGTGAAATAACAGCGACGAGTGAGAGACAGCAGTAGTGATTTTAGTAAACAGCAGGATTAAAATACTGTAGGCACGGGGACGGATGACGGGCGTTGCATGGATGAGAGAAACTCATGTAACAATCATAGCAGGGCATTTGCAGATAATAATAAAACGGTGTCCAAGTACAAAGCAATCAATAGGCATGTGTTCCATATATAGTCGTGCGTGCTCGCAATGAGAAACTTGCACAACATCTTTTGTCCTACCAGCCGGTGGCAGCCGGGCCTCAAGGGAAACTACTGGATATTAAGGTACTCCTTTTAATAAAGTACCGGAGCAAAGCATTAACATTCCGTGAACACATGTGATCCTCACATCGCTACCATTCCCTCCGGTTGTCCCGATTTCTGTCACTTCGGGGCCATCGGTTCCGGACAGCGACATGTGTATACAACTTATAGGTAAGACCATAAACAATGAATATCATGATGAAACAATAACATGTTCAGATCTGAGATCATGGCACTCGGGCCCTAGTGACAAGCATTAAGCATAACAAGTTGCAACAATATCATCAAAGTACCAATTACGGACACTAGGCACTATGCCCTAACAATCTTATGCTATTACATGACCAATCTCATCCAATCCCTACCATCCCCTTCGGCCTACAGCGGGGGAATTACTCACACATGGATGGGGGAAACATGGCTGGTTGATGTAGAGGCGTTGGCGGTGATGGCGGCGATGATCTCCTCCAATTCCCCGTCCCGGCGGAGTGCCGGAAACGGAGACCGGCTCCCGCGACGGAGTTTCACGATGTGGCGGCGTTACGGAGGGTTTTACGGCGACCGACTTCTCCCCCAGCGTTTTTAGGTCGAGGCCGATAAATAGTCCGAAGGAGGGCGTCGGAGGCCGGCCGAGGGGCCACACCATAGGGCCGCGCGGGCCCCCCCAGGCCGCGCCGCCCTATGGTGTGGGGCCCTCGGGCCTCCACTTCAATTGTCCTTCTGGCTCCGTTAGTTTCCTGGGAAAATAGGGCCTTCTGCATAAATTCCGAGGTTTTTCCCGAAAGTTGGATTTCTGCACAAAAACGAGACACCAGAGCAGTTCTGCTAAAAACAGCGTTAGTCCGTGTTAGTTGCATCCAAAATACACAAATTAGAGGCAAAACAATAGCAAAAGTGTTCGGGAAAGTAGATACGTTTTGGACGTATCAACTCCCCCCAAGCTTAGCTTATTGCTTGTCCTCAAGCAATTCAGTTAACAACTGAGCGATAAAAGAACTTTCACGAACGCATTTGCTCATATGATGTATATATTCTCATGCTATGGCTAATACTTAAGCAGTTCATAATGAGATATATGCAAATAAGATCATCTAACAGCTATGTCAATCATGGAGAGGTACCAACAATTAATAAGAAGCATCATGAATCATGTATATAAGCAAGATTGCAATGTTCATAAGAGAGTATGATAAAGTGGTATCTCGCTTTTTGTATTTGATTGGCAAAACATAAATGCCCGGGCACCTCTGGAGTTCATAGAAAGACTAGAAGTAGTGATTGTCAAAAGATAAATGCATCAAAGTTATACCACAATCAATCATATTTTGAGACAAGCATATTACACTAAGAATGACAGTTGTGCTCTCAAGATAGTGCTCGAAGAAATAATGGAGACACAACATAAAAGTAAAAGATTGACCCTTCGCAGAGGGAAGCAGGGATTAACATGCGCTAGAGCTTTTTATTTTTATAAAGACAGGAGTAAAATTATTTTGAGAGGTGTTTGTTGTTGTCAACGAATGGTAATGGGTACGCTAACTACCTTGCCAACCGGACTTTCAAGAGCGGCTCCCATGAATTATTGCATATTTATTTGGCACTCCTTCCAACCTTTCTTTCACAAACCATGGCTAACCGAATCCTCGGGTGCCTGCCAACAATCTCATACCATGAAGGAGTGCCTTTTTATTTTAGTTTTATTATGATGATGACACTCCCCCCAACCTTTGCTTACACAAGCCATGGCTAACCGAATCCTTCGGGTGCCGTCCAACAATCACAAACCATGGAGGAGTGTCTATTTAAGTTAATTAATTCGGGACTGGGAATCCCATTGCCAGCTCTTTTTGCAAAATTATTGGATAAGCGGATGTGCCACTAGTCCATATGAGAGTCCGTCAAAAGTAAATGACAAGGTTGAAAGTTAAACACCACATACTTCCTCATGAGCTATGAAACATAAACACAAATTGAGAAGCATTTTGAAGGTTTTAAAGGTAGCGCATGAGAATTTACTTGGAATGGTTTGAAATGCCATGCATAGGTATTTATGGTGGACACTCTGGAATAACTTGGTTTTCATGTGTTTGGAAGCACGAGCAGCGTTCCCGCTCAGTACAAGTGAAGGCTAGCAATAGACTAGGGAGCGACAAATCAAGAGAGCGATGCTGTCATAATCATGCTTGCGGCAAAATAAATTAACGGAGGCATAAAAGTGATACAAGAACTCTGAAGCAATATAGATCATCGAGGCTTAATTGACTTTTTGTTCAGTCATATGCATGCGTGAGCATGTGCCAAGTCGATATAAATGAATTATTCAGAGGAGGATACCACAATGCCATACTTACTTATGAATAAAACAATGCAAGCAAACATCCATGACATGCTACTCATATTAATAGATTGGAGCTAAACATGAGAGATCATAAACTACTAGACTTTCTCAAATAACATATACCTCACATGAACCAACTAAGCATGCTCACATGGATGAGTATATGTACAAAAATGAAAACAAATAGAGTTCATACCAGCCTCTCACCACAATCAGATTGTCGTAGATCGTCATTATTGCCTTTTCACTTGTGTAGCTTGGATAATATGAAATGAAAACCACGCTCCAGCCACCGAAGACCATTGAACTCATAAAGAAATTTACAAACCAGAGAAGAACAGCAAATATTTTTGGTGTTTTCGAATTGCAAACAAGAACAAAAGGAAACAAGCAAACAAAGTAAAATCTTTTTGGGTTTTCTTATAGCAAACTAGCAATAGCAAATAAAGCGAAACAAATGCAAGAAACCAAAGCAAACAAATGGTGAAGAGAAACAACAGAAATATTTTTGGTCTTTTTGTGTTTTGGGAAGGAAACAAAGCGAAAACAAGAAATAGCAAACTAAAAGAAACACAGAAAAGCGAGATGGCAGAAATCTGCCAAAACCTGACAGCAGTACAGAAATCGATTTTTACAAAAATCTTACGTTGCTCAGATCGAAAAGTGTTCAACTAATGAAAGTTAGATAATAACCTGGGGAACCTGCACAAAAATTGGCAGCTCAAAATGACGCCCTGGCTATTTTTGACAATTTTTACGGTAACGTTCCAGAATCTGTTTTCAGGCAGCATTTCCCCAAATATTATCGTCCACTCACTAGAAAACCACTCAAACGAACAAAACAAGTATGTGCAAGTATCCAGCAACCATAATATGCAAAGAATGATTGATGCCGGTATACCTCCCCCCAAGCTTAGGCTTTTGGCCTAAGTGGAGTTCAACCCCAACGAGGGTCGTTGTTCCTCGCCGGTGGGTAGTCCATGGAGTAGTCATAGTAAAGCTCCTGCGCAGAAGAAAAGCGTGGAGGCTCCGCATATCCACCATGTTGATGCGAGGAACTTGCTGCATCGGATGATGAGTCGAGGTGCTCCTCGACCTCTATGTCGTCTCTTGTATGATGGCCTCCTCTCTCTATGTGTGCATCCAGTGCACCTTCTGTGACCGACCAATCTCCCCTGGAATCAAGGTTAGACAGAACAGGCGTAGGCAATCTTACTAATTTCTCAATTTTCTTAGTTATTCTCCAAACTTTCTTATAAAATATCATCTTATAATACAGGTTACCCAAGTTGGAGGAATCTGAAACAAATTCATGTTTAATCATAGAGGCTATGTCAAGTTTTTCTATGGGGAACGGAATATCAAAATGATGAGGTTCTACATTATGAAAAGCTAGTAAACGAGAGGCGATGAGACCTCCACAAATTCCACCTTTCTCACGGTTAGTAGCAAGTCTATAAGCTATTAATGCCCCCAAATTATAAGACCTACTATTTTGCAGTGCTGCAGCTAGAAAAGCCAAATCCGGGATAGAAAGTTTACCACCAATCCTTTTAGCGAGAACGCATTTGGTAATAAAATAGGCAAAGTAGCGGATAGCCGGGAGCTGAATACTAGTGATTTTACCACTTTCACCTGAGAAACTCCTTCCATCGCAAATCATCTTGTAAAGATCCAAGAGTTCTTGCGGCGATCCCCTTATCTTCTCGCACGACCCCCATTGCGGTATTCTAATTGCTGCACAAAAAGCACTAAATGGCAAGTTGACAGTTTTATTGTAAATTTTATACTGGACCGTGGGGTTAGATCGCGACCAATTAAACTTGAAGTCCTGCACAAAAGCCATAGTTAATTTTACATATTGTCTTGGCTCTCCTTCAACAAAGTCACTCAGCCCTGCACGAGAAATTAGAGTTTGAACATCTTCAAATATCCCCGCGCTTCTCATGAAATCCGCGCACGGGTAGTAAGAGGGGTATACTCCCTCTTCACGATTGACTATCATAACTTGTTGGACTTCCAATTCTTGCTGGTTCAAGTGATATCTATTCCACTCCATTTTCTGAAATTTCAATAACCAATATAAAAATTTGATTTGGTGACATATAATTGAGGGAAACTACCAAAGGAACTTGCTAGAGTACTAATCATGCATCAAAACTAGTTTCTACCACTTAGAACAAGCATGCAAGCTCACTAAACATGTTACCTACAGCAGCAAAATATTCAAGATATACTCAACCAAACAAAATTCTACTTGGATGGGCGGAGGAGTCACATACCGGAGAGCAAATGTGCCAAATTTCAGACAGAAATCTGGGCTGAGCAAAGAGATCGAAAATTCCTGAGCTCTTGAGCAAAAACGCGAGTGAGATGAACTTGGTACGAGTTTTTTCGGGAGAGAGAAGGTGCTGGGAGAAAGAGATGACAAAGTGGGGCAAAGGGGGGCCCACACCACATGGTGGCGCGGCCACCTCCTTGGCAGCGCCGGCTTTGTGGTGCAGCGCCTCTGGTGCCCCACAGGTCATCCTCTGGTGCTCCCAGGTGCCTCGTCGAAAAATAGGACCAACGGTATAATTTTTGTGAATTTTTGAAAACTTTGAAAAACGCACATTTCTGGGTATTTAGTTTATTATTACTGGCCAGGAAAAATTTCGAAATCTTCAAATAACTAAAGAACTTTGCAAATTAAAAGTGCTACAGCAACTAGAGCAAGTGGAGGAAGAAAGATATGTTGTTTACCTCCTCTATGCATATAAAAAGTATCCAGATTAACAAGGTTGATCAAGTCTTGTCACCAAATAACTTTTTCATAGCATAAGAAGAAATAAACCTCAAATCAATCATGTTACCTTGAATTGTATTGATATGGATCCAATCACGAGAGTTTGATATTCTTCCTTAGGCTCATATATAGGGCAATCAATAGTTCCCACTTTGATAGTTCTCACATTAGAAATAGTATTAACTCCACACGCTTTCTCAATCCTCTTGGGAAAATAAACGGTATGCTCCCTATCATCAACATTGAAAGTAACCTTTCCTTTGTTGCAATCAATAACAGCCCCTGCGGTGTTAAGAAAAGGTCTCCCAAGAATAATAGACATATTATCATCTTTAGGCATTTCCAACACAACAAAATCAGTTAATATCAAGCAGTTAGTAGTAACTTGAACAGGAACATTCTCATATATACCAACAGGAATAGCAGTAGATTTATCAGCCATTTGCAAAGATATATCAGTAGGTATCAACTTATCTAAATAAAGTCTCTTATAAAGAGAAAAAGGCATAACACTAACACCGGCTCCCAAGTCACATAGAGCAGTTTTAACATAATTATTCTTAATAGACCACGGACTAGTAGGGATACAGGTCGCCCAACTTCTTTGGAATTTTGCCATTGAAAGAGTAATTAGCAAGCATAGTGGAAATTTCCTCATTGGGGATTTTCCTTTTGTTAGTAACAATATCTTTCATATACTTTGAATAAGGAGGCAATTTAATAGCATCGAGTCAAAGGGATTTGCAAGAATAAAGGTTTCATCCAATCGCAAAATTTATTATAGTGTTCTTCTTCCTTTGATTTTAGTTTCTTAGCAGGAAAAGGCATTTGCTTTTGCACCCAAGGTTCTCTTTCATTACCATGTTTCTCAGCTATAAAGTCTTCTTTAGTATACTTTTTATTTTTAGCATGCTTTTCAGGTTCTTCTTCAACCTCTTCTTTATCAGGAGTATCATTCTTATCATTATCATTATCATTATCATGTTCATTACCACTTTCAGTTTCAGCATCAGAAATAGAAATACTATTAGGATCATTAACAGGTTCAGAGGATTCTACAACATTTTTATGTTTCTTCTTCTTTTTCTTCCTAGAATGAGCACCAGGTTCAATGCGTTGAGAATCTTGTTCAATTCTTTTGGGATGCCCTTCAGGATATAGAGGATCCTGGGTAGAGACACCACCTCTAGTTGTTACTTCATAAGCATGTTTCTCTTTAGAATTATTCCCTAACAAGTCATTTTGCACTTTAGTGAGTTGATCAATTTGAGTTTGAATCATTTGAAAATGTTTAACAAGCATCTTAACATCATTGGAGGTTCTCTCCACAATATCATGCAATTCACTAATAGCTCGAGAATTTTCCATTAAATGATTCTCTACTCTCATATTAAAATTTTCTTGCTTAACAATATAATTATCAAACTCATCTAAGCATTGTGCAGGAGGTTTCGAATACGGAATATCTTCCCTAGTAAAGCGTTGAAGGGTGTTTACCTCAATCATGGATGAAGGGGGAATTATCTCACATATATCTTCTATGGGAGGTAGATTCTTCACATCTTCAGATTTAATACCTTTCTCCTTGAGAGACTTCTTGGCTTCCCTCATATCTTCATCATTGAATTTAATTAAACCCCGCTTCTTCAATATTGGAGTTGGAGTCGGTTCAGGCGTAGTCCATTCATCATGATTCCGGCTTATTTTAGCCAATAATTCTTCAGCGTCGTCTGGAGTTCTTTTCCTGAAAACACAACCAGCACAACTATCCAGGTATGCCCTAGACTCAATGGTTAGTCCACTATAAAATATATCAAGTAAATCATGCTTTTCCAAATCATGCTCAGGCCGAGCTCTAATAAGAGAGCAAAATCTCGACCAAGCCTCAGGCAATTTCTCTTCATCTTCCTGATTAAAGTTATAAATTCTCTGCAAAGCAATATGTTGAGCACTAGCAGGAAAGTATTTGCGGAAGAAAACATCAAGCAATTCTTTCGGACTTTTAATAGAATTAGGTGGCAAATTATTATACCAAGTTTTAGCGTCATCCTTTAATGAGAATGGAAAAATTTTAGCAACAAAGTAAGTACGCATCTTGACATCATCAGAAAACAAGCTACTTAGAGTAGATAACTCAGTCATGTGTTCAACAGCACTTTCTTTTTCAGTACCACAAAAGGGTGCTTTCTCAACAATAGCTATATGAGATAGATCAAGAGAAAAGTCATAATCTTTATCCCTAATGTTTATAGGAGATGTGGCAAACTTAGGATCAGGAGACAGTTTATATCTAACAGCATGTTCTGCAAGCAACTTTTTAATTTTTCTTGCATCAGTAGTAGCATTGCATTTTTCAATAAAATCATCATTAAGCTCCACATAATCTTCCTCAGGATCATCACTAAAATAATCAAGTTCAGGTGAACTAACAGGTGAAGTAGCATTAGGAGTTTCAGTATTTTCAATTTGTCTAGACCTAGCAATTGTAGCATCTAGAAAAGATCCCAAAGAACCACTATCATCAAGCACAGTAGAAACATTATCAATATTACGAGAGTGTTCAGATTCAGCAGATGTACCCGCATTTGAAGCATGCGGCGGTGAAACAAGTTTATCAATCACAGATGGTGAATCAAGAGCAGCAGAGGTATTCAGAATTGTACCTTTTCTTGTAGTGGATGGTAATATGGCGATCTTAGTATCGCGAGGTTTACCCATGATGGAGAATTTGCAGCGAACAATATTAATCCAAGTGAACTTCCAAATAAAGCTATGCTCCCCGGCAACGGCGCCAGAAAATAGTCTTGGTGACCCACAAGTATAGGGGATCGCAACAGTCTTCGAGGGAAGTAAAACCCAATTTATTGATTCGACACAAGGGGAGACAAAGAACACTTGGAAGCCTTAACAGCGGAGTTGTCAATTCAGCTGCACCTGGAAACAGACTTGCTCGCAAGAGTTTATCAGTAGTAATGTGAGTTTTATAGCGATACTTGATAGTGAAATAACAGCAGCAGAAAGTAACGGAGAGAGGCAATGATAGTGATTTTAGTAAACAGCAGGATTAAAATACGTAGGCACGAGGACGGATGAGTGGCGTTGCATGGATGAGAGAAACTCATGTAACAATCATAGCAGGGCATTTGCGAGATAATAATAAAAGCGGTGTCCAAGTACAAAGCAATCAATAGGCATGTGTTCCATATATAGTCGTGCGTGCTCGCAATGAGAAACTTGCACAACATCTTTTGTCCTACTAGCCGGTGGCAGCCGGGCCTCAAGGGAAACTACTGGATATTAAGGTACTCCTTTTAATAAAGTACCGGAGCAAAGCATTAACATTCCGTGAACACATGTGATCCTCACATCGCTACCATTCCCTCCGGTTGTCCCGATTTAAATCACTTCGGGGCCATCTGTTGGACAGCGACATGTGTATACAACTTATAGGTCAGCCCATAAACAATGAATATCATGATGAAACACTAACAGGGTCAGTTCTGAGATCCTGGCACTCGGGCCCTAGTGACAAGCATTAAGCATAACAAGTTGCAACAATATCATCAAAGTACCAATTACGGACACTAGGCACTATGCCCTAACAATCTTATGCTATTACATGACCAATCTCATCCAATCCCTACCATCCCCTTCGGCCTACAGCGGGGGAATTACTCACACATGGATGGGGGAAACATGGCTGGTTGATGTAGAGGCGTTGGCGGTGATGGCGGCGATGATCTCCTCCAATTCCCCGTCCCGGCGGAGTGCCAGAACGGAGACTTCTGGCTCCCGCGACGGAGTTTCGCGATGTGGCGGCGTTACGGAGGGTTTTAAGCGACTTTGACTTCTCCTGGCGTTTTAGGTCGAGGCCAATAAATAGTCCGAAGAAGGGCGTCGGAGGCCGGCCGAGGGAGCCACACCACGGGCCGCGCGGGCCCCCTGGCCGCGCCGCCCTATGGTGTGGGGCCCTCGGGCCTCCACTTCAATTGTCCTTCTGGCTCCGTTAGTTTCCTGGGAAAATAGGGCCTTCTGCATAAATTCCGAGGTTTTTCCCGAAAGTTGGATTTCTGCACAAAAACGAGACACCAGAGCAGTTCTGCTGAAAACAGCGTTAGTCCGTGTTAGTTGCATCCAAAATACACAAATTAGAGGCAAAACAATAGCAAAAGTGTTCGGGAAAGTAGATACGTTTTGGACGTATCAATATACGCATGCACTTTATGCGCAAAGGCGCGGGTGCCTCTAATAATGTGTGTGTGCACTCGATCGATGATCCCTAAACCTTAAACCCTAAAACCCTAATCCCTAATCCCTAATTAAACCCTAAACATACACCCTAAACACCCTAAACACTAAACCCTAAACCCTAGACCCTAAACCCTAAACCCTAAACACTAAACCCTAAACCCTAAATGTACACTAAACCCTAGACCCTAAACCCTAATTAACCCTAACCCTAGCCTAGGTGTAGCTAACCCTAAACCCTAAACCCTAATTAAACCCTACATATATATATAGGCCAACGACACTAGCTTAATTGCGCATCAAGTTGGCGACCAACTAATTATCGCTGATAAATTAATTAACTTGAATTTTGACAAGTTCTCGAATGAAAAACACATACATTTGATTAAGTTGCCTCACAATATATATATATATATAATTAGTGTGCATGCATGGCCTACCATGCATGCATTCATACATATATATATTTAAATATATATTTGAACATATTCTTGGGGATTTCAATCTCTCTCTCTCTCTCTCTCTCGATCTATATATCGTTTGTGGTCAAAAACACAGACATATATACGCATGCACTTTATGCGCAAAAGGCGTGGGTGCCTCTAATATATAATGTGTGTGCGCACTCGATCGATATATGATCCCTAAACCTTAAACCTTAAAACCCTAATCCCTAAACCCTAGCTAAACACCCTAATTAAACACCCTAGACCCTAAACCCTAACCCTAACCCATGCCATACTTAAAACACATAACCCGTAGACCCTAAACACTAAACCCTAAACCATAACCCCTAGCTAAGCCTAATCTCTAACAATCCTAAGCCTAATGACCCTAGACCCTATACCCTAATACCTAAACCCGAACCCTAATTCTAAACCCCAAACCCTATAAACCCTAAACCCTAGCTCTAGCTATATATATAGGCCCCAAACGACACTTAATTTCACATCACGCTGGCCAGGGGGGCTTCGCGGTCCTCTAAATTAAGTGTGACATTAACCCTAACTAAACCATATATATAACTAACCCGTCCTAGCTAATCAAACCTGGCTACTTAATTAAAACACATAACCCCAAACTATACTAGCTATAACCCGATCTAATAAAAACCTGCTCTCTATATATATAGCTAGCTAGCAAACCCTAGATTAACCCCAATTAATATATATGGCTTATATCGATCATGTATGATCGAACATCCCTGAGATTCATTCATTAATTAATTATATAATTAGCGCTGATAAATTAATTAACTTGAATATATTGACAAGTTCTCGAATGAAAACACACACTTTGATTAAGTTGCCTCACAATATATATATATATATAATTAGTGTGCATGCATGCATGGCCTACTATACATGCATATTTATATATATATATATATATATATTTGAACATTCTTGGCGATTTCAATAATCTCTCATCTCTATCTCTCTTTATCGATTGGTGTGGCCAGCGCAACGACACACATTATGCTTGCACTTTACGCGCAAAGGCGGGTGCCTCTAATAGTGCATGTATGTGCACACTCGATCAATCAAGCTAGAGTTTTGATTAATTGTGTAGCACACTAATAAAAAAGTTGTAATTTAATTCACAAAAAGTTATAATTAACCCTAACACATAAACCCTCTAAATAAACCATAAAACCCTATATAGCTAGCTATAGGCCAACGACGACCCTTAATTGCGCATCAAGCAGGCCAGGGGTCCTCGCGGTCCTCTAATTAAATATATGTGCCATTAACCCTAAAGCCTAAACCGTATATATATAGAAAACTAACCTTAGCTAATCAAACCCTCGTTAAAACACATAACCCCAAGCTAATTAATAACCCAATAATCTAATAAAACCTTGCTATATATATAGCTAGTAAACCCTAGATTATATAACCCCAATTAATATATGGCCTATATCGATCATATATATATAGACATTATTGGGATTCATTAATTATATAATAAGTACTGATAATTCAATTAATTAACTTGAATTTTGACAAGGTCTGAAATGAAAACACACTTTAATTAATTTGCCTCACATTATATATAATTAATATGCATGCATGGCCTAACCATGCATGATTATATATTTGTTTAATTTGGGGATTTCAATCGCTCTCTCGCCGCTCTCTCGTTGGTGGCCAACAACACACACATGCACTTTGTGCGCAAAGGCATGTGCCTCTAATAATGTGTGCGCAGTCGATCGATCTAGTTTTGATTAATCATAGCACACAAATAAAGAAGTTGTATTTGAATCCACACAACCCTAATCTAAAACACATAGCCCCTAACATGGCCTAATTAATTGACCCCTTCTCTCTAGCTAATTAGTGGAAATTGCACAAAATCAAAAGGGGTCCCTCACTAATTATACATATATATCTAGATTGTGATAAACTTTTGCCCCATATTTGGTGGATGGGTGCATCTTGGCATGTAAAACAATTAATGTTTGCAAATGGCGTTGTCAAAATTTATGTACAAATGATTTCTTTCCATCCAAAGTGCATAGAATGGGAGTTTTAATGAAGAAAATACAAATAAAACAGCTCAACATGCCTCCACACCCCGATTTTCACATGAAGTAGAGCCTATTTAAAGGATAATTCCAGAGTTTTACTATTTTTCAAGCAACTTTGCTAATTTCCACCCACTCACATGACTTTATGTCGATTTAACAAAAATAGGGCGAATTTAAACTACATGGGTGGGATAGTTTGAATTGTGCACGCGGCAAAGGGAACCGCCTATTCCTCAACCTTGTGCACGACAAATTACACAGGCAACTCCATTAAACACCACCTACCGGGCGGCCCGGCCGCATGACCCCCCACCCACCCCTACACAACTTATCCCCGTCCGTGCGAAGAGCTTCCCCTCCCCGTCCCGTCCGTGCGAAGAAGAAGCTTCCCCTCCCCGTCGTTCTTCTCGAGACGCACCGGCGGTCAAGTTGATCCACGGTAGGGCTGCTATCTCTAGCTCAATCATGCGTCGAGCAAGACGGCCTAACGATTTATATTTTCTTGATGCTGCTAAAAAAAATCATCAGTATGCTCGAACTAATTGGCACTTTACAGTTTTCCGCTCGATTTGTCCTCGATCAATTTGTTCATTTGCGTGGGCATATAGAGTCAGTTCTGCACTCGATCCGTTAATTTGCTGAAATGCCATGGCAGAGTTTTGTACACGATCTATTTGCTAAAATGTCGATGGGCATTTTTTGTTTTGTACTCGACATGATTGCTGAAATGCATAATCATGTAGTATAGTTTTGTACTCGATGGATATAGATTTCCTACTTCGCCTTAAATTAATCACCAACCATTGTATCTCATAATTAAACAGATGGACAGAACTTGAATACTGCATGGACACTTATGTTCCCCTTCATATATAAATGGTGTTCAACCCTTTATGGGGTTTATTAGAGCTATTGAAGGTCACAACCTGGACGTGTATTGCCCGCGCTGCACATGTATGAATGGTGAGAAGAGGCCTCACCATGTAGTGGAAGATCATTTACACATTTTTGGGATGGACCGCACATATGTTAGGTGGGTTTATCATGGTGAATCATATAATGATCCTTCAGCGGGAGAAGCAGATCTTGCTCACACTGTATGTGTGCTGGCATATGTAGTTAATTATTTATATTGATGTTGCCGCTGTTTCGATCAATAGTTTGCATTGCTGTGCAAGGTTCTGTACTCAAATTTAACTTGTTGTAGATGGATGGACGGGAAGGAGAGAAAAATCGCTTGCTTCAGGAAACGGGTTTCAGCTCTGGGACATGTGTTGTGCCAGATGAGAAGGTAAATATGTAAAACGACATTTGTTCAGGTTGCATCCCTTAGATGTTTGTCTAATCTGTTGATGTACTAATTGCAGAAGCATAGAGTTGAAGAGGTCTCTCAGTTTGATGGGAGATTTGAAGATGAATCTCAGTTTGATGCACCTGTGGATGGTACTGATGACGAGCCTTTCATAGACGAAGGTCCTGCACCGAGATTATCCAGCCTACAAAAGGAGACCGTGGACCGAGTACACAGCTTTGCGTTGAAGTGGATGCACGCCTAGAGATCATCAGGGGCGTCCGGGTAGTCTCAAGACCACCCAGCCCTAATGCACCTGTGGATGGTACTGATGACGAGCCTTTCATAGACGAAGGTCCTGCACCTGAGATTATCCAGCCTACAGAAGGAGGCCGTGGACCGAGTACACAGCTTTGTGTTGAAGTGGATGCACGCCCGGAGATCATCAGGGGCGTCCCGGTAGTCTCAGGACCACCCAGCCCTGGTGCAAAATGTTGAGCTACTTTATGATTCGTACTCTTATGTTCTGGTGCTGTATTATGTACTATCTTTGTTATGATTTGTACGCCTTTGGCGCTAGAACTATAATTAAGTATTCAGTGGATGATCGCGTTGCAAAATTTGACACCCACACAATCAGTTCATCGTATGAGTAGTAGCACAATTACTTCTACAGCCAGTCCTGCCAGCGTATTAATTGGTAGCATGAAACACTTTCAGGCACTCCCCTCTGATTCATATTTATTGACTCAATTTTGTCTAGATATGGATGTATCTAGATGCATTTGTTAACTAGACTAACAAACTTGAGTCAGTTAGTATGAATCGGTGTAAACCGCCCAAGTCCTCGAGCAGCTAGTTTATTGACTCTGGACTCCAAGCCTCTCGCGGCAAGCCATCGACGAAGCTTTGACCAGATCTTGGCCTGCTTTTTTTTTGCGAATAGCAAAGCTTTGACCAGTTCCCTCTCGGGCTACAGCACGCCGGTGAGCTTGCACGGTTGCCATGAGCACTTTTCGGCGGAACTTCCTCTGCAGCGGCCTCAACCTGCCGCTGCGAGACAGCACGCAGTGCCTCGAGGTGGACGGAACGGACGAACTCGGGATCTCAGGGCGGGGGGTCTGCCTCGTCCGGGAACGATCTCCAGCGGGTTAACGAGGACATGCATGGCGGCCAGGGGATTTGGTTTTTTTGTTGTTGTTTGAGCTTGGGATTTGAGGTTTTTTCGGATAGGGGAGGAGGAACCGAGGAAGAGGAAGGAACAACCCGCGTGCTTGGCGCGTGGCAGTGTGCTTGAATTTCGAATTTTTGTGAAATGTTTCATTTCCCCGCTATAATTCGGGGGTTTTCTTGACGCGCCAATGCGTCCCGCTAGGCAGGTTCAAGTGAATTTGGGGTGCCACACTATGGGCCCCAGTTTCAGTGAGACATGTAATGACTAGTCACATCAGTAAGTTCACTATGTAATAAAATATGTTACCCCTCCCCTTTATGTAGCCCCCCTTGTCTCTCCCGATCGAGTGCCGACAGCCGAAGGATGGAAGCCGCTAGCTCGATCCACTCCTTTCGCCTCCACCGTCCAGGCATCCAGCTTGGAGGGGCAAGCTGCATCTAGACCAAGCGGATAGGTAGTACTAGTAATGTTCTTTCCTTTCTCGAGATCGGTTCTTTTTTCCTCACCACGATATCTTGCGCATCTATTTCCTATTCTGGGCGAAGGGGTGTCTTTCTGGTCACCCTCGCACTGGGAGTGATTGATGGGGGTGGGGGCTACCTTTGCTTGGATTGGGGTGTTCTTCCTTTATTTGTCGACATTTGCAACCTTTGTAGTTTCTGCTGATCCTCACTGTATCTTTTGTCAGCTTGTACAGGAAAGGAAAGACCTCGGTGGTGGTGGGGGGTGCAATGGAGCGTAAGGCCACCACGCATGTGGGCAGTTGGCTGAGCACATGTCTTTGTGTCCCCGACCCATAAAGCGGTACTCTGTTTGCTTATCCACTCTGTCTGTCTGCATCCTCAATCTGTTCCTGTTCTGGAAAATGCTTAAAGTAGCACATGTCTTCAGCTGTTTGTGCGTAAAGCCTCTGTGACACCATGCTCTATATTCTATGTATCAGGTTGGTACCTCCGGGTTCCGTGCTGAGGCTATGGGGAACGATAGCGCCCCACCTGCTACAGGAGCATGGCCAGATCTGCAGCACAAGAAGTGAAATGCCACTGCCGAGCTGGGCAGGGACCGCCCAGGGGTAATTTTTTTAACCAACTTACCATGATGTAGTCTGAATCTGATACTCCCTCAGATCCAAATTAATTGACTCAACTATCTGTAGATACGGATGTATCTAGATGTGTTTTAGCTCTAGATACTACTACCTCCATCCCAAAGCTTAGGGCTTATATTATTTTTAGAAAGTCAAACTATACCATGTTTGACTAAGCTTTTACCAAAAATCATTAACATGCAAAATACAAAATTAATATCATTAAATAGGTTGTGAAATATATTTTCCTACGGTATCTACACAATATTATATTTGTTGATAGAATGTTCTATAATTTTGGTCAAACTTTACTTGTTTTGATTTCTCAAAAATAAATAAGCCTTAAGCTTTGGGATGGAGGTATCTAGACAAAGCTGAGTCAACTAGTTTTTTTATCTGTCCATAGCTAGTGTTCATGGTGCAAAAGGATAAGAGCATCCACTATATGCATCAATCTATCTCATACAGTAATTCAATATCACTGCTGAGGTCTGCCTTTTGTTTTGCTATTCATATGCAGACTGAAACTTTAGGGCCTTTACTCAAAAGGAAGATCAAAACTGCGGCTGATCAGGCTGCCAATATGTTGATGCCGCCCCCATCTTCTAAATTCCTCTACAAGCACAAGGCCACGCGCTAGCTGGGTGGTGCTCTTTTAATGAATATGGTATATTTTCTTAATCCACAAAACATGCCTTGATTTTTGTCTGTTTATTGTCGGTTTTTTCTAATGCTTGCCAAAAGTTTACAACAACAACCAAGCCTTTCAGTCCCAAACAAGTTGGGGTATGCTAGAGTTGAAGCCCATAAGATCTCGAAGCCAAAAGTTTAGAAACACCAAATTCGTTTGCTTACAATCATCGTACAGTAATTACGATTTTTAGATTAAAAGAGCATCATTAGGCGCTGTTAATTACGACTTTGAGATTAAAATGTCATTTGAAATTGCTAATTACAATTTTGAGACAAATGATTAGTTTAACTTCGATCTGTTCTGCTCTCCATTTTTCCCAACCGAACAAAAATGTAACCATTCCATTCCTCTGAAATGGAACCATTCCATTCCATTCCACGTTGTTTCAGAACCAAACACACCCTTGCATTGTTGTGAACTGTTGTCCATACACAGCCATATCCTTCCACTTACATCCAGCACTATATGCATCAGTCTATCTCAGAGTCATTCAATATCACTGCTGAGATCTGTTCCCATTCTTATGCAGGCTGAAACTGCTGCGCCTTTACTCAATTGGATGCGAAATGAGGCTGATGAGGCTGCTGTGAGGACGATGGTGCCGGCACCATCATCCGAAAACCTCTACAAGCACGAGGCCATGGGCCAGCTGGGTGGTGACCTTTTAATGAATCTGGTATATTTTCTTAATCCACATACATGATTTTATTATTATCTTTTTAATTACTGTTGGCTTTGCCTAATGCTTACCAAAAGTTCAGAAACACTGCATTTGCTTACAATCGTCATACACTAATTTTTCAGTTTTCAGTCTGTCTCATCCAGTATATAAACTGTTGAGTTCCGTTGGCTTCTTTTGTAATCATTTGCATTGTTGTCAACTGTTGTCTATGCACAACCCTATTCTTCCACTTACAGCCCGCACTATTTGCATCAGTCTATCTCATAGATTTATTAAATATCAATGATGAGTTATGTTGCTATTCATATGCAGGATGAAGCTTCTGTGCCTCTACTCAAATGGAAAAAATGATCCTGATGAGGCTGCTGTGAAGACGATGGTGCCGCCACCATCTTCTGAAAACCTCCTCAAGCACAAGGCCACGGAGCCGTTTGGGTGGTATCCTTTTCAGTAAGCAGGTATATTTTCTTAATCCTCATACATGATTTGATTTGTCTGTTTATTGCCGGCTTTGTCTAATGCTTACCAATCGTTCAGAAACACACACAACCCTATTCTTCCACTTACATCCAGCTCTATATGCATCAGTGTCTCATAGATTCATTTTATATATCACTGCTGATGTCTATTGCTCTTCAATTTTCATATGCAGACTGAAACTGGTAAGCCTTCATTGGTCAAAAGGATTGCAACTGTTGCTGATGAGGCATCTGCAGAGGCTGCCACCAAGTTACTGTCAGCCCCAGCTTCTGGATGCTTATATAAGCTCAAGTCCAAGAACCAGCCGGGCCGTAACCATCCAAGGGTTCGGGTATATTTTCTTAAGCCACATATACATGCCATGATTTATGTCTGATATTATTACCAGCTCTGTCTAATGCTTTTTGGAATTCAGAAAGGCCAAATTAGCATGCTTATATTCATCATACACTAAATTTTTACTGTTCAGTTTGTAACATAGTGTTGTGCACTCGCTTGTCAACAGTTGCATTGCTCTGAACTATGCACTTTACACAACCTAATTCTTCCACTTACATTCAGCGCTACGCACCAGTAGTACCTCCCATGTTTCCTTCACCATCCCGATGCCGAGCTTGCGGGAATATGGCGGGCCCATGTACATACCCCGCATATAACACCTCATATGGCTCTATCTACCTTTCTAATAACTCCTTCACAGAGTTACAGGTATGTATTCTCAGTGGTTTAGCATGAATTGGCATATAGTAAAGTCTTGTTTTTAGTCTTCCTGCTTCTTACATTAGTATCAATTTTCACATGCAGACTGTACCTTGTGAACTTCGTCCAATGATTAACCAGATGTGTCCGCATGAAGGGTCTTTCACTATGCATGGCAATGGCAAATTGATGAACACCTACACGGTCTATGAGGTGTATGTCTACAAGACGCAGGCCATCACATATTTGTACGGTCTGAAGAAGGGCGACGAGCTGAGGATCAGAAACTCAAAAGGGAAGATATACGTAACTACTTACAGAGTTGGAGACACTTCCAAATATATAATATGTAATTTTTTTGTACTCATATCCTTTGATTACTGCATTCTGAGCAGTTGTTCTAAACCATTCCCTCTGTTCTAGCTTGCTGGGTTTAACATGATCAAGAAGGGCACCCACACCAGCACCGGCACCGGCTTCCCACTCTCCTGCATCAGCACCGGTTCCTGTACGTGCTCCGTTTACTTCATCTACCCAGCAGGCCCCTACACCAGCATTGGTTCCTGTAGAGGCCCCATATACTACAGCTGCCCAGCAGGCTCCTGCATCAGCACTGGTTCCTCTAGCTGCACCGTTTGCTGCACCTGCCCAACAGTCTCCTACATCAGCACTGGTTCCTCTAGAGGCACCGTTTATTGCACCTGCCCAGCAGTCTCCTGCATCAGCACCAGCTCGTGTACCAGCCCAGGCTCCTGCACATGCCCCAGCCAGATCACCGAGGTCTCAGCTCATTGCTGTGGCCACCCGTGTGGTGACCAGGACGCATCTGAAGGCTATGTTCGTGAGTATATGACAGCATAACTGCTCTTATCTTGATGTCTTCTCTGCTCAAAGTCTCACATGGTTCAGTTTTCAGTGCATTGGTGCCATTGACTAATTTTTGGTGGTATCTCTTGCTTTGAATCAGAAATTGACTAAAAGTATCTCCAAGGATCTCAATGCTGGCCGAAGGGGCAAGATTTCCCTCGTCATGGAGAGTGAAGGTCTCACCGTGGAGGGACGGTACTCCGTCAGTCCCACAGATGGCCGCTTGGCTGTTACTTCCAGGTGGAAAAAGTTCATTGACGGTGCCAAACTTCACATTGGATCAAAGTTGAAGGTCAAGATCTTTCGATGCCGCTGTGACATGCTGGTCATAAAGTTTGCGCTTGTCTCGTTCTGTTGTCCCATGAGCCCTTAGAAAATGCATTTGTAGTTATACTTATATAAGGTTATCTTATCTGAACTGCTTACTAATTGTATGGGTGGTAAAACTCTGGCAAGCTTTTGCTCTTAGCAAGTATGTATGTATGATCAGCTATTATGATAACTAATGTTTCTGTTCATCTTAATTTGCATTTCCGTTTTAGAAAAAAAAACTTAATTTCTATTTTGGCTGACCTGTTAGAGAACTATCAGATTGAATCCACAAGATGATTCAAATAGATTCATTACACCGAGCCACATGTCTTGACCTTGCTATACACTAGTTCCATTAATAAGTGCAAGAAGGCTTACCTGAGCAGCCTGAACCACGGCAGACTCGAATCCACCTTATCTATCTAGCTAGAAATACAACCTTTGCAGAAAGAGGATTTGCAGTACGGGGAGGCTGACATTGGGGACCCATGAGCCAGCAGCGTCGTCAACGTTTTAAAGGCGGCAGGAGATCGAAACAAAAAAATAAGCCAAAATCAGTTGGTAAACAAAATCCAAGAAATGAAACATTTACCTTTCTGAGAGGATGACATGCGGGACCCGTGAGGCAATAGCATCCTCAACTATTCCAAGGCGGCAGGGGATCAAAATAAAAAAAGGAAATACCCAGAAATTTATTAGGGTCAAAAATAAATCTATCAAAGGAAACCTTTATTGTTCATAGAGGATGACATGTGGGACCGACCTGCCAGCTGCGTCGTCATCGTTTCAAAGGGGCCAGGGGATCAAAAGAAAAAGGCAAATAGCCAGAAATTAGGGGTAAAAAATAAATCCAACAAAGGAAACTTTTATTGTTCATAGAGGATGACATGCGGGACCCATGAGCCAGCAGCTTCCTCAACGTTTCAAAGTCGGCATGAGATTGAAAGAAAAAGGCAAGTGACCAAATATCAGGAGCCAAAAATAATCCAAGAAAAGTAATTTTTATTGTACATATAGGATGACATGCGGGTCCCATTTTGCAGCAGTGGTCTCAACATTTCCAAGGTGGCACAAGACCAAAAGAAAAATGAAGTAGCCAGAAATCAGGGGGTGAAAAAAATCCAAGAAAAGAAAGATTTCAATTGGGCTGCATCTGGACATCTGGGCCTTCGAACTATCCTGCTGGGCCTTTTGACTCGTACAATTTCAGCCCACTCCAAAACAGGAAAGTTCGGGTTTTCTAAAAAAAACAGGAAAGTCCTATGCTTCGCAAAAACACAAAACAAGGAGATTCAACATATAAGTTTGTTTATTTAAAAATAAAGATTTAATTTATCCGTTTGCAATAGCTCAGAGCGAAATACACTGTTTATTGTCTGCAAAATAATCAAGATATCACATGTTTCTTGTACGGGGAGGCTGACATCGGGGACCCATGAGCCAACAACGTCGTCAATGTGTTAAAGGCGGCAGGGGATGGAAAGAAAAAATAAACCAAAAATCTGTTGGTAAAAAATCCAAGAAAAGAAGCATTTTCGTTCTGAGAGGATGACATGCGGGACCCATGAGGCAGCAACATCCTCAACGTTTATTGTTCATAGAGGTTGACATGTGGGACCCGTGAGCCAGCAGTGTCCTCAACGTTTTAAAGGCTGCAGGAGATCGAAAGAAAAAATAAGCCAAAAATCGTTTGGTCAACAAAATCCAAGAAAAGAAACATTTACCGTTCTGAGAGGATGACATGCGGGACCCATGAGGCAGCAACATCCTCAACGATTCCAAGGCGGCAGGGGATCAAAAGAAAAAAAGGAAATATCAAGAAATTAATTAGGGGTTCAAAATAAATCCATCAAAGGAAACTTTTATTGTTCATAGAGGATGACATGTGGGACCGACCTGCCAACAGCATCCTCATCGTTTCAGAGGGGGCAGGCGATCAAAAGAAAAAGGCAAATAGCCAGAAATTAGGGGTCAAAAATAACTCCAAGAAAGAAAACTTTTATTATCGTAGAGGATGACATGCGGGACCCATGAGCCAGCAGCTTAGTCAACGTTTCAAAGGCGGCATGAGATCGAAAGAAAAAGGCAAGTGACCAAATATCAGGCGCCAAAAAAATCCAAGAAAAGAAAGTTTTATTGTACATAGAGGATGACATGCGGGTCCCATGAGCGAGCAGGTTCCTCAACATTTCAAACGTGGCATGAGATCGAAAGAAAAAGGCAAGTCAAAAAATATCAGGAGCCAAAAATAATTCAAGAAAAGAAAGTTTTATAGTACATAGAGGATGACATGCGGGTCCCATTTAGCAGCAGCGGTATCACCATTTGAGAGGCGGCAAGGGATCGAAAGAAAAAGGCAAGTGAAAAAATATGAGGAGCCAAAAATAATTCAAGAAAAGAAAGTTTTACAGTACATAGAGGATGACATGCGGGTCCCATTTAGCAGCAGCGGTATCACCGTTTGAGAGGCGGCAGGGGATCGAAAGAAAAAGGCAAGTGAAAAAATATGAGGAGCCAAAAATAATTCAAGAAAAGAAAGTTTTATTGTACATAGAGGATGACATGCGGGTCCCATTTAGCAGCAAGTGACCAAATATCGAAAGAAAAAGGCAAGTGACCAAATATCAGGATCCAAAAATAATTCAAGAAAAGAAACTTGATTGTACATAGAGGCTGACATGTGGGACCTATGAGCCAGCAGAGTCCTCAACGTTTCAAAGGCGGCAGGGGATCAAAAGAAAAAGGAAATAGCCAAAAATCAGAGGGTGAAAAAAACCAAGAAAATGAACTTTTATAGTACATAGAGGATGACATGCGGGTCCCATGAGCCAGCAGGTTCCTCAACGGTTCAAACGTGGCATGAGATCGAAAGAAAAAAGGCAAGTGACCAAATATCAAGATCCAAAAATAATTCAAGAAAAGAAACTTGATTGTACATAGAGGATGACATGCGGGTCCCATTTAGAAGCAGCGGTATCACCGTTTGAGAGGCGGCACGGGATCGAAAGAAAAAGGCAAGTGATCAAATATCAGGAGCCAAAAATAATTCAAGAAAAGAAAGTTTTATAGTAAATAGAGGATGACATGCGGGTCCCATTTAGCAGCAGCGGTCTCAACGTTTGAGAGGCGGCACGGGACCGAAAGAAAAAGCAAGTGACCAAATATGAGGTTCCAAAAAAAATCCTAGAAAAGAAAGTTTTGTAGTACATAGAGGATGACATGCGGGTCCCATTTAGCAGCAGCGGTCTCACCGTTTGAGAGGCGGCAGGGGATCGAAAGAAAAAGGTAAGTGACCAAATATGAGGTGCCAAAAAAAATCCAAGAAAAGAAAGTTTTATAGTACATAGAGTGATGACATGCGGGTCCCATTTAGCAGCAGCGGTATCACCGTTTGAGAGGCGGCAGGGGATCGAAAGAAAAAGGCAAGTGACCAAATTTGAGGTGCCAAAAAAAACTCCAAGAAAAGAAAGTTGATTGCTCATAGAGGATGACATGCGGGTCCCAATTAGTAGCAGCGGTCTCAACGTTTCCAAGGCGGCAAGGGATCAAAAGAAAAAGGAAGAAGCCAGAAATCAGGGGGTCAAAAAAATCCAAGAATAGAAAGAATTTTGGTTCATAGAGGATGACATGCGGGACCCATGATCCTGCATCGTAAACGGCTCGATCGGAGAGCGCTGAACGAGATGGCGCGATGGAGAAAGAAAACAATGCCAGAGAGGCTGCCATCTAGGCCCTACATCCCTGGGCGGTGCGGATTTGCGTTGACTCGGCCGGCGAACTCGAGATTTCGAGATGCACCATGTCCCGGGCCACTGTACGCGACGTTTTGGCCGTTTTCATCGGGCTAGGTGGCCTCAAAAACGAGAAAAAAATGTTTTGACATGCATAACGGAGAGACCAAAAATCGTCGGCCATGGTACACCAGCAACCACGGCGCGACTTCAACTTCGTCGGCCATGGCAACTTTTCTTGTAGTGTATGCAACTCCTTGATGAAACCCGCTTCTTTGAGTCAACGAATCTCAGATAACATGGCTTTGCGGTTTGGCTCGGAGAATCACCACAAAGTTTGTCGAATTGGTCTAGCTCTTGGATCCAGATTAAGGGGGTGCTCGGCAAGTTCCCTGGGTACTCCTGGAATATCAGGTGGACACCATGCAAACATTTCCCAGCGCTCACGAAGGAACTTGACGAGCGCATTTCCTATGAGCTGTCCAAGATGCGATAGCTGTTGTTTTTTTGTATTTGTCGGGTGGATCTGTACTTCCTTAGAGTTCTTGGAGGCGTCGAAAGCTTGCTCCTGCAAGGATCTACGTCTGTTAGGCACCACGACGTAGTTGGTGGTGATTTTGGATGCTTCATACTCAGCCTGCACCCCGAAAGTTTCTGAAAGCTTGTGAAAATCCTTGTCACACTTATCTGCCAATGCGAAGCTTCCTTTGACTGTGATTGGGCCCTTGGGTCCAGGGATCCTCCACAATAGGTATGTGTAATTCAGCACAGCCATGAATCTGGCGTATACAGGTCGTCCCAAGAGAGCATGATATTGCGACGGAAAATCGATAACTTCGTCGCGCACGTCGTGTCGGAGGGTGTCTCTGAATAGATATCGTGTGGATTTCGGCGGGATCGATGTAATCATCATGGTACCGGTTCAGGGGCGCCACAATGATCTCCAAAATCCCAAGCCGGAGGAGGAGGTCAAGAGTAAAGCTGAGCAGGAAGTAGAAGAAGACCGGCGTTCACCTCCTTGCACTATCATTGCAAGCATTGGAGTGGTGGAATTCCCTCTCAAGGTCAAGAAAGGAGCGCGGATACACATTGGAGGAGGGGTTCCACTTCACTTGTTAGCTGAGAGGACATCGTGTTTAGGCAACCGTAACCCCTTCCATACTTTAATCCATAAGCATCAATCCCAAAGGGTGCCTCAGGCGGATTTACCCTCTGGTTGGGATATGGATCGTTCTAACAATATAGGGAAAGTAAGCTCAGATTCTGATGAAGGATGAGGGAATAATTCCAAGAGCTGGGACTCACAGTCCGACAAGTTCATGAATCATATTGAGCACAATACGGAGTTGATTCGTATTCTCACCTACAAGATTTATGAGTTGAAGGATTTGGTCGATAAGCTTATTAAGGACGCACCACCACCACCAAAGGAGTAATTTGTCATTGGTATTGGCATCCCCTTGGCTTGTTCCAAGCTTGGGGGAGTGCCGCGGTATCACACTATTATCTTTTACCTATTTATATTTTAGTAGAATCATTTCATGAGTAGTGAAGTTATCATATAGGATAGTTTGAAGTGTGGAAGTATCTCTCCTTTAATTGATTATCTATGTATCCCTTGGTGTGAGCTACCGTTATGGAATATTAATCAGAAGTTTTTATCATTTACTTTTTGCACATCTTATTTTAGTTTGTAATTTCTATCATATGATTAATCTTGTTGGTTAGTATTGGTATCACTTTTGGAGCATCAAGTAATTCTAGTTGGTCTTGGCAAACTTAGCATTGGTCAGTAGCAACAATACTTTAAGGCTTAAGTAGAAAAGAGAGAAATACATGTTGATATATTATTCCATTATCTTTCTTTCTTGTTGGCTCATAAGCTTAGTATTCTGAAGATTAAATCATTTTTAGTTCCAAGAAAGATAGCATGATTGTTTTCTATCACATGTATATTTGTTTGTTTCGCTCAACTCTTATGCTTGCTGCCCAACTTTACTAGCCAAAGACATGTACTAAGAGAGAATGCTTCTCGTGCATCCAAACCTTAAACCAAAAACCCATGCCATTTGTGTACACCATATCTACCTATATGTGGTATTTCACCGCCACTCCAAAGTGAATTTATTGTGTGCTACCTTTAAACCTTCAAACATTATTGCCTGTTTTTTGTTTTGTTTTAGATCGGGAGGATGTATTGAGTGCTTTTTTGTCTTTTCATGACTTCACGCCTTGACTAGCACGTATAATGTGCTAAGTCTTTAAATATTGGAAAAAGAGCAAGGCAACTAGGTACCCAGCCCACAAAAAAATTTAAAATAAGCAAACAAACTGTCAACACCCGGATTTTTAAGTCCAGATGCCTATTATGCCATACATCGCAATGCCAGCAATATTGTTTTTGCGAGACATAATAGATTGATATCACAGAACATCATTCATTACAAACCATAATCGTCTTACAACAAGGGATCACATGATCCAGTCTTACAACATAGTGGATCTAGAGATCCAATTACAAAACACATAGCGGAAGCGAAGTAGCGGTCGCGGTCCATCTGTTCCACAAGCAACGCTTGACGTCAGGAGTAGTCCTAGTTATCATATACGTCATGCTATCCATCTTCCTTGTACTGGTTCTCCTCTTCATAGTCTAGCCATTTGAATAGCCAGGGACACAGCCATGAGTACTTTAAAGTACTCGCAAACTAATACTAGTGTAAGCATTATCAATTATAGTAAGGGGGTTCTAAGCTCTAGGTTTATTTGCATAAAGCCAGTTTTATTTCATAAGCACATAGTAGTAAAAGACTCTTTATTTGCCTAACTAACTCAAGTGGGAACATTAGTGTCATTCCCACAACTTTGTTGTGATCAAGTCAAATTCACCTTTCAAGTTGAAGTCACCATTCACCCTTCACATGTCAGATTTTGAAAATGGTCTGATGACGGAACAGTATGGCCTTTCCAATCGTCCATAACCGCTGACACGGCTATTCGAATAGGTTTACACTCTGCAGAGGTTGTACACTTGTGCCACAACTTTTGATTACATCGTTAGGGATAGCCCTGAATAATCATACTCAGTATGCGGATCATCAACCGTAACCTTTCACTTACATACCCTAGTACAGACACCTCTCCCCATGAGCTTGGCCTCCCAGTGAAGACAAACCGTCATCCTGGGAACTGCACAGGGCTTGGGTAGGACATTCACCTCATTTCACGTCATTTCACTTTCAACGGAGGCAGCCTCGGCATAACCCCTATGACGCTTGTTTAGAGGGAACCCATACTAAAGCACATAAACTTCCAGTTCAGCCCTACCCATAATCAGGTATTTGGGTACTCAAAAATTGGAATGGTACCGCATCCAAACCCAACCATCAATTTTTTTTGTAAAATTCACCGTGTCATTCACAAGTCATATTCACCTTCAAAATCTTTCAATGGGATGAGTCATCATTCCAAGGTTTTCAAAGTGATTTGGTTCACAAGTTCCCATCTAGAGTAGTCAATTTTAGTTTAGCACTAGCAACTAATCATGAGGGGTGCTAACTACTTGTAGTTCTCTAGGCTAACTTTGATGCTCTTGTAATACTTCATATCTAGGCCAAAGTCAACTATAAACAAAATAAACTTTGATAAACCAAAGTAAATCTTGCAAGATAAAAACATGGGATTGGATCCTTAAACACAAAATAATATTGCAATGGTGCCTTGCTCTAGCAGAGCTTTGCATTAGGGTAGCTTGGTAATAGCTTGCAATAATATAGCTTGCCTTGAGTGGGGTAGTGATCAAAGTTCTCTTCTTCTTCGTAGACTTCTTCTTCTTCCTCGTAGCACTCAGTACTAGCGTCTATAAATGAATACGAGGTACACAATCACCAAACAATTCTTAAGTAGACTATGTAACCTTAATGTTTCACACAATATGACCTATTATCATCACAAACATTACCCAACATATCACTTGGATTTTCCATTCATTTCCATTTGAAAAATAATTTCCTCTCATTGAAATATTTATTAGGGTTTCTATTTATTTCCTTTTAGAAATAATTTCCCCTCATTGAATATTACTAAGATTTAATATCCTCAAATAATAAGTATGAGATCATGTTGACCAAAGTCAACACTCATATTTACCATTTGGGAAAATGATTTAAATGAGATAAAATATCTCATACCATTTAATCATTACTATTTTAGAAAAGGATTTAATATTCTCAAGTAATAACATATGGGGTCATGAAGACTAATGTCATCACCTCACTTTGAATTACTTGTGAAAGTGATTTAAATGAGATGCTACACCTCATAGATTTAAATTACTATTTTTGAAATAATTTAATTGAGCTAGAGATGACTACATACCCACTATTTAAATCTAGCCCATGATCATATGAAACAACCATGCCATATATTTACATATCCAGATAGACAATATGAAATGTGATTTTTGAGAGTTGGAATCAACTCAAAATACTTTATGGTTGATTTTTAATAAATGTTTGAATTTTGGAAAGGTATTGCCTTGTTATTTTTATTTCAGGTGATCTATAATGAACTAGGCTTTGAAACCAGTGGTGTTTGATAGATAATTTCATAGGCTTTCCAACAATATAAAATTCATCAAATTTAGCTCAGTAGATTTGAAGTTATTCAATTTCTAGCAAAGCACTAGTATTGAAATTGAATTAAACTATTTAAACCAAATTCAAACACATGGGCTCGCGCGGGAAAAGCACTTGGGCCAGACAGAGAAAAAGAGATGGGTCGGCCCAGCAGTGCGTCTCGCACACGTGGGCCACCTGACAAGGGGTCCCACGCGTTAGTGGGTCTTAACACCCAAAGCGGTATGAGTGAAGGGATGCCGTAGGATTAGATCCTGATCGGACAGCGCACGAGCATCATCGTGTCCGGTGAGAGCAAGGGCTACTGGCGGCGAGGCTAGGGGGTCGGCGGCTCACCGGCGCTCCGGCAATAGTCGGTGTTGACGCAGGGCGGGGTTGTCGAGGATGGCGGAGCTCCTGGTACTGGCGGCGTCTGATGACCCACAAGTATAGGGGATCGCAACAGTCTTCGAGGGAAGTAAAACCCAATTTATTGATTCGACACAAGGGGAGACAAAGAACACTTGGAAGCCTTAACAGCGGAGTTGTCAATTCAGCTGCACCTGGAAACAGACTTGCTCGCAAGAGTTTATCAGTAGTAACAGTTTTATAGCGATAGCGATGGTGAAATAACGCACGTGAGTAACAAAGACAGCAGTAGTGATTTTAGTAAACAGCAGGATTAAAATACTGTAGGCACGGGGACGGATGAACGGGCGTTGCATGGATGAGAGAAACTCATGTAACAGTCAAGCAGGGGCATTTGCAGATAATAATAAAACAGTATCCAAGTACTAATCAATCAATAGGCATGTGTTCCATATATAGTCGTACGTGCTCGCAATGAGAAACTTGCACAACATCTTTTGTCCTACCAGCCGGTGGCAGCCGGGCCTCTAGGGAAACTACTGGATATTAAGGTACTCCTTTTAATAGAGTACCGGAGCAAAGCATTAACACTCCGTGAACACATGTGATCCTCACATCACTACCATTCCCTCCGGTTGTCCCGATTTCTGTCACTTCGGGGCCATCGGTTCCGGACAGCGACATGTGTATACAACTTGCAGGTAAGATCAATAAACAATGAATATCATGATGAAACAATAACATGTTCAGATCTGAGATCATGGCACTCGGGCCCTAGTGACAAGCATTAAGCATAACAAGTTGCAACAATATCATCAAAGTACCAATTACGGACACTAGGCACTATGCCCTAACAATCTTATGCTATTACATGACCAATCTCATCCAATCCCTACCATCCCCTTCGGCCTACAGCGGGGGAATTACTCACACATGGATGGGGGAAACATGGCTGGTTGATGTAGAGGCGTTGGCGGTGATGGCGGCGATGATCTCCTCCAATTCCCCGTCCCGGCGGAGTGCCAGAACGGAGACTTCTGGCTCCCGCGACGGAGTTTCGCGATGTGGCGGCGTTCTGGAGGGTTTCTGGCGACTTCGACTTCTCCCCGTGCGTTTTTAGGTCGAGGCCAATAAGTAGTCCGAATGAGGGCATCGGAGGCCGGCCGAGGGGGCCACACCATAGGGCCGCGCGGGCCCCCCTAGGCCGCGCCGCCTTATGGTGTGGGGCCCTCGGGCCTCCACCTTACTTGTCCTTCTGGCTCCGTCAGTATTCTGGGAAAATAGGGCCTTCCGTCAAAATCCCGAGGTTTTTCCTGAAAGTTGGATTTCTGCACAAAAACGAGACACCAGAACAGTTCTGCTGAAAATAGTGTTAGTCCGTGTTAGTTGTATCCAAAACACACAAATTAGAGGCAAAACAATAGCAAAAGTGTTCGGGAAAGTAGATACGTTTTGGACGTATCAACTCCCCCCAAGCTTAGCTTATTCTTGTCCTCAAGCAATTCAGTTAACAACTGAGCGATAAAAGAACTTTCACGAACACATTTGCTCATATGATGTATATATTCTCATGCTATGGCTAATACTTAAGCAGTTAATAATGAGATATATGCAAATAGGATCATCTAACAGCTATGTCAATCATGGAGAGGTACCAACAATTAATAATAAGCATCATGAATCATGTATATAAGCAGGATTGCAATGTTCATTAGAGAGTATGATAGAATGGTATCTCGCTTGCCCGTATTTGATTGGCAAAACATAAATGCCCAGGCACCTCTGGAGTTCATAGAAAGACTAGAAGTAGTGATTGTCAAAGATAAAAGCATCAAAGTTATACCACAATCAATCATATTTTGAGACAAGCATATTATACTAAGAATGACAGTTGTGCTCTCAAGATAGTGCTCAAAGAAAAAAAATGGAGACACAACATAAAAGTAAAAGATTGACCCTTCGCAGAGGGAAGCAGGGATTAACATGCGCTAGAGCTTTTCATTTTTGAAATCAGGAGTAAAATTATTTTGAGAGGTGTTTGTTGTTGTCAACGAATGGTAATGGGTACACCAACTACCTCGCCAACCGGACTCCCAAGAGCGGCTCCCATGAATTATTGCATATTTATGTGGCACTCCTTCCAACCTTTCTTACACAAACCATGGCTATCCGAATCCTCGGGTGCCTGCCAACAATCTCATACCATGAAGGAGTGCCTTTTTATTTTAGTTTTATTATGATGATGACACTCCCCCCAACCTTTGCTTACACAAGCCATGGCTAACCAAATCCTTCGGGTGCCATCCAACAATCACATACCATGGAGGAGTGTCTATTTAAGTTGATTAATTCGGGACTGGGAATCCCATTGCCAGCTCTTTTTTGCAAAATTATTGGATAAGCGGATGTGCCACTAGTCCATATGAGAGCCCGTCAAAAGTAAATGACAAGGTTGAAAGCTAAACACCACATACTTCCTCATGAGCTATGAAACATAAACACAAATTGAGAAATATTTTGAAGGTTTTAAAGGTAGCGCATGAGAATTTACTTGGAATGGTTTGAAATGCCATGCATAGGTATTTATGGTGGACACTTTTGGAACAACTTGGTTTTCAGGTGTTTGGAAGCACGAGCAGCATTCCCGCCTTTCAGAGTACAAGTGAAGGCTAGCAATAGACTAGGGAGCGACAAATCAAGAGAAGCGATACTTGTCATAATCATGCTTGCGGCAAAATAAATTAACGGAGGCATAAAAATGATACAAGAACTGCGAAGCAATATAGATCATCGAGGGCTTAATTGACTTTTTGTTCAGTCATATGCATGCGTGAGCATGTGCCAAGTCGATATAAATGAATTATTAGAGAGGAGGATACCACAATGCCATACTTACTTATGAATAAAACAATGCAAGCAAACATCCATGACATGCTACTCGTATTAATAAATTGGAGCTAAACATGAGAGATCATGAACTACTAGACTTTCTCAAATAACATATACCTCACATGAACTAACTAAGCATGCTCACATGGATGAGTATATGTACAAAAATGAAAACAAATAGAGTTCATACCAGCCTCTCACCACAATCCAATTGTCGTAGATCGTCATTATTGCCTTTTCACTTGTGTAGCTTGGATAATATGAAATGAAAACCACGCTCCAGCCACCGAAGACCATTGAACTCATAATGAACTTTTACAAACCAAAGAAGAACAGCAAATATTTTTGGTGTTTTCGAATTTTAGAACAAGAACAAAAGGAAACAAGCAAACAAAGCAAAATCTTTTTGGATTTTCTTATAGCAAACTGGCAATAGCAAATAAAGCGAAACAAATGCAAGAAACCAAGATAAACAAATGGTGAAGAGAAACAGCAGAAATATGTTTGGTATTTTTGTGTTTTAAGAAAGAAACAAAGCAAGAACAAGAAAATGAAAACTAAAGAAACACAGAAAAGCGAGATGGCAGAAATCTGCCAAAACCTGACAACAGTACAGAAATCGATTTTTACAAAAATCTTACATCAGCTCGAAAAGTGTTCAACTAATTAAAGTTAGATAACAACCTGGGGAACCTGCACAAAAATTGGAAACTCAAAATAACGTTCTGGCTGTGTGCACGAATTTTTCTAGTAATAGTCCAGAATCTGTTTTCAGGCAGCACTTCCCCAAATATCATCTCCCTCTCATTAGAAAACCACTCAAAGAGACTAAACAAGTATGTACAAGTATCCAGCAACCATAATATGCAAAGAATGAGTGATGCCGGTATACCTCCCCCAAGCTTAGGCTTTTGGCCTAAGTGGAGATCAACACCATCGAGAATTCTGGGTTCCATGCTTGCAGATTGGATCGTGCATTAGTAGTCATAATAAGGTACCGATGCGAGAAGAAAAGCGTGGAGGCTCCTCATGCCCAACTTGTTGATGCGAAGAACTTGCTGCATCTGATGGCGAGTCGAAAGGTGTTCCTCGTTCTCATCCGTGTTGTCTCTCGCACGCATAGGCCATCTCTCTCTCATGTATGTACCTTCGGTTCTCCTCTTCCTTTCGTGATTGACCAATCCTCCCTGGAATCAAGGTTAAACAGAGTAGGTGCGAGGCAATCCTACTAATTTTTTTCGAGTTTTCTTAGTTATTGTCCAGACTTTCTCTATAAAAATGTCATCTTGTAAAAACAGGTTACCCAAGTTGGAGGAGTCGAAACAATTTCATGTCTAATCATAGAGACTATGTCACAGGATTTTTCTATGGAAAGTGGAATGTCAAGATGATGAGGTTCTACATTATGCAAAGCTAGTAAACGAGAGGCGATAGAGACCTCCACAAATTCCACCTTTTCTCTACGGTTAGTAGCAAGTCTATAAACTATCAATGCCCCCAAATTATAAGTCCTACTGCAACAAGTTGCAAAGCACAGCTAGAAAAGCTAAATCCGGAATAGATAATCTACCACTCAATCTTTCTAGCAAGAGAACGCATTTAGTAATGAAATAAGAAAAAGTAGCCAGGATAGCTGCAGGAGGGCTGAATACTAGTGATTTTACCACTATCCTCCTACGAGAAACTCCTCCCACAACAAATCATCTTGAAGAGGCTTAAAAGTTCTTGCGGCGATCCCCTTATCTTCTGCGCATGTGAGTCCCCATTGCGGTACTCTAATTGCTTTGCAACAAAAATCACTCGAATGGCAAAGAGTTGACAGACTTTATTGTAAAATTTTATACTTGAACGAGTAGGGTTAGATCGCGACCAATTGAACTTAAAGTCCTGCACAACCAGAGCACATAGTTAATTTTGCATATTGGCTTGGCTCTCCTTCAACAAAATCACTCGAGCCTATCCACGAGAAATTAGACTCCGAACATCTTCCAATATTCCCGCGCTTCTCATGAAATCCGCTAAGATCACGGGTAGTAAGAGGGGTATGCACTCCCTCTTCACGGTTCCACTCTCATAACTTGTTGGACCTCCAATTCTTGTTGGTTAAGCTTGATATCTATTCCACTCCATTTTCTGAAATTTTTCAACAAATAATATAAAATTTGATTTGGTGACATATAATCAAGGGGAACTACTATAGGAACTTGCTAGAGTACTAATCATGCATCAAAAACCTGTTTATACAACTTAGAACTAAGCATGCAAGCTCACTAAACATGTTACCTACAGCAGCAAAATATTCAAGATATACTCAACCAAACAAAATTCTACTTGGATAGGCGTGAGGAGTCACACTCTTACCGGAGAGCAGCAATGTTGCCAAATTTCAGAGCGAGAAATACTGGGCTGAGCAAAGAGATCGAAAAATCCTGAGCTCTTGAGCAAAAACGCGAGTGAGAGAAAGCTGGTTCAGAGTTTTTTCGGAGAGAGAAGATGTCGGGAGAAAGAGATGAGGATAGTGGGGCAAGGAGGGGCCCACACCATGTGGTGGCGCGCCCCCCTTCTTGGCCGTGCCGGCCTGTGTGATGTGGCACCCTGGGGTGCCCCTACAGGTCATCCTCTGGTGCTCCCGGTGTGCCTGCGTCGAAAAATAGGACCAACGGTATAATTTTTGTGAATTTTTTGAAAACTTTTGAAAAATGCACATTTTTGGGTATTAAGTTTATTATTACTTTTATGGCCAAAAAGAAATTTTTTGGAAAATCTCCAATTAACTAAGGAACTTTGCTAAATTAAAAGTGCTACAGCAACTAGAGCAAGTGGAGTGAAAGAAAGAGATGTTGTTGTTTACACTCACTCTATGCATATAAAAAGTATTTGTTAACAAGGTTGATCAAGTCTTGCCACCAAATAAATTTTACATAGCATAAGAAAGACATAAATCTCAAATCAATCATGTTACACTCTGAATTGTAATGCTTTTGATATGGGATCCAATCACGAGAGTTTGATATTCTTCTTTAGGCTCATATATAGGACAATCAATAGTTCCAACTTTGATAGTTTCTCACATTAGAAATAGTATTGACTCCACATACTTTATCAATCTTCTTGGGGAAATGAGCAGAGAATCGGTATGCTCTTTATCATCAACATTGAAAGTAACCTTTCCTTTATTGCAATCAATAACAGCCCTATGAGATGTTAGAGAAAAGGTCTCCCAAGAATAATAGACATATTATCATCTTCGAGGCATTTCCAACACAACAAAATCGGTTAATATCAAGCGGTTATTAGTAACTTGAGCAGGAACATCCTCACATATACCAACAGGAATAGCAGTAGATTTATCAGCCATTTGCAAAGATATATCAGTAGGTATCAACTTATCTAAGTAAAGTCTCTTATAAAGAGAAAAAGGCATAACACTAACACCAGCTCCCAAGTCACATAGAGCAGTTTTAACATAATTATTCTTAATAGAACAAGGAATAGTAGGTATACAGGTCACCCAACTTCTTTGGAACTTTTCCATTGAAAGAGTAATTAGCAAGCATAGTGGAAATTTCCTCATTGGGGATTTTCCTTTTGTTAGTAACAATATCTTTCATATACTTTGAATAAGGAGGCAATTTAAGAGCATCAGTCAAAGGGATTTGCAAGAATAAAGGTTTCATCCAATCACAAAATTTATTATAGTGTTCTTCTTCCTTTGATTTTAGTTTCTTAGCAGGAAAGGGCATTTTCTTTTGCACCCAAGGTTCTCTTTCATTACCATGTTTCTAAGCAATAAATTCTTGTTTTGTATTCTTTTTATTTTTAGAATTCTTTTCTGTTTATTCTTAAAGTTCTTCTTTATCAGTAATATCATTCTTTTAATTTTCTTTATCATGTTCATTACCACTGTCAGTTTCAGCATCAGAAATAGAAATACTATTAGGATCATTAACGGAGTTCGAGAGGGATCTACAACATTCTTATTTTTCTTTATCTATTTCTTAGATTGAGAACTAGTTTTAGTTCTTTGATAATCTTATTCAACCTCTTTTGGGATGTCCCTCGGATATAAAGGATCTGAGTAGAAACACCGCCTCTAGTTGTTACTTCATAAGCATGTTTTTCTTTAGAATTATTTCCCAACAAGTCATTTTGCACTTTAGTGAGTTGATCAATTTGAGTTTGAACCATATGAAAATGTTTAACAAGCATCTTAACATCATTGGAGGTTCTCTCCACAATATCTTGCAATTCACTAATAGCTTGAGAATTTTCCATTAGATGATTCTCTACTCTCATATTAAAATTTTCTTGCTTAACAATATAATTATCAAACTCATCTAAGCATTGCGTAGAGGTTTCGAATACGGAATATCTTCCCTAGTAAAGCGCTGAAGGAATTTACCTCAATCATGGATGAAGGGGGAGTTATCTCACATATATCTTGTATGGGAGGAAGATTCTTCACATCTTCAGATTTAATACCTTTCTCCTTGAGAGACTTCTTGGCTTCCCTCATATCTTAATCATTCAATTTAATTAAACACATCTTCTTCAATATTGGCGTCGGGGTTTGTTCAGGTGTAGACCAATCATCATGATTCCGGCCTATTTTAGCCAATAATTCTTGACGTCGTCTGAGTCCTTTTAAAAACACAACCAGCACAACTATCCAGGTATGCCTAGACTCAATGGTTAGTCCACTATAAAATATATCAAGTAAATCATGCTTTTCCAAATCATGATCAGGCCGAGCTCTAATAAGAGAGCAAAATCTTGCCCAAGCCTCAGGCAATTTCTCTCCATCTCCCTGGTCAAAATTATAGATTCTCTGCAAAGCAATATGTTGAGCACTAGCAGGAAAGTATTTACGGAAGAAAACATCAAGCAATTCTTTTGGACTTTTAATAGAATTAGGTGGCAAACTATTATACCAAGTTTTAGCATCATCCTTTAATGAGAATGGAAAGATTTTAGCAACAAAGTAAATCGCTTCTTAACATCATCGAGAAAACAAGCTACTCGAGTAGATAGCTCAATCGTGTGTTCAACAACACTTTCTTTTTCGGTACCACAAAAGGGTGTTTTCTCAACAATAGCTATATGAGATAAATCAAGAGAAAAATCATAATCTTTATCCTTAATGTTTATAGGAGAGGTGGCAAATGTAGGATCAGGAGACCGTCTAAATCTAATAGCATGTTCTGAAAGCAACTTTTTAATTTTTCTTGCATCGATAGTAGCATTGCATTTTTCAATAAAATCATCATTAAGCTCCACATAATCTTCATCAGGATCATCACTACAATAATCAAGTTCAGGTGAATTAACAGGTGTAGTAGCATTAGGAGTTTCAGTATTTTCAATTTGTCTAGACCTAGCAATCGTAGCATCTAGAAAAGGATCCCAATGAACCACTATCATCAAGCACGTGAGAAATATTATCAATATTATGAGAGTTTTCAGATTCAGCAGAAGTACCGCATGTGAAGCATGTGGCGGTGAAACAAGTTTATCAATCACGAGATGGTGAATCAGAAGGCGACGGGGGGAGGAGGTACTCGAGTTGTACCTTTTCTTGTAGTGGATGGTAATATGGTGACCTTAGTATCGCGAGGTTTACCCATGATGGAGAATTTGCAGCGAACAATATCAATCCAAGTGAACTTCCAAATAAAGCTATGCTCCCGAGCAACGGCGCCAGAAAATAGTCTTGATGACCCACAAGTATAGGGGATCGCAACGTCTTCGAGGAAGTAAAACCCAATTTATTGATTCGACACAAGGGGAGACAAAGAAAACTTGGAAGCCTTAACAGTGAGTTGTCAATTCAGCTGCACTCTGAAACAGAGACTTGCTCGTAAGAGTTTATCGGTAGTAACCGTTTTATAGCGGTGGCGATTGAGTAGTGAAATAACAGCATCGGAAAGTAACAAAGACAGCGGTAGTGATTTTTATTAAACAGCGGAAGTTAAAATACTTTGTAGGCACGAGGGGACGGATGAACAGGAAGCGTTGCATGGATGAGAGAAACTCATGTGATCCAGCAAGCGAGGGGGCATTTGCTGAGATAATAATAAAAAACGGTATCCAAGTACTAATCAATCAATAGGCATGTGTTCCATATATAGTCGTACGTGCTCGCTTGATAAGAAACTTGCACAACATCTTTTTGTCCTACCAGTAGACGTGGTAGGCCGGGCCTCTAGGGAAACTCTTTGGATATTAAGGTACTCCTTTTAATAGAAAATGCCGGGAGCAAAGCATTAACACTCCGTGAACACATGTGATCCTCACATCACTACCATTCCCTCACGGTTGTCCCGATTCCCTGTCCTTCGGGGCCATCGGTTCCCGGAACAGCGACATGTGTATACAACTTGCAGGTAAGATCAATAAACAATGAATATCATGATGAAACAATAACATGTTCAGATCTGAGATCATGGCACTCGGGCCCTAGTGACAAGCATTAAGCATAACAAGTTGCAACAATATCATCAAAGTACCAATTACGGACACTAGGCACTATGCCCTAACAATCTTATGCTATTACATGACCAATCTCATCCAATCCCTACCATCCCCTTCGGCCTACAGCGGGGGAATTACTCACACATGGCTGGTTGATGTAGAGGCGTTGGCGGTGATGATCTCCTCTAATTCCCCATCCCGGCGGAGTGCCAGAACGGAGACTTCTGGCTCCCGCGACAGAGTTTCACGATGTTGGCGAGGCGTTACGGAGGAGTTTTACAGGCGACACCGACTTCTCCCCGGTGCGTTTTTAGGTCGAGGCCAATAAGTAGTACGAAAGGAGGAGGCGTCGGAGGCCGGCCGAGGGGCCACACCATAGGGCCGCCAGCGGGCCCCCTAGGCCGTGCCGCCTGCGTATGGTGTGGGGCCCTCGGGCCTCCACCTTACTTGTCCTTCACAGCAAAGTCAAGATCGGTATTCTAGGAAAATAGGGCCTTCTGTCAAAATCCCGAGGTTTTTCCTGAAAGGTTGGATTCTTGCACACAAAACAGAGAACACGAAGCAGGTTCTGCTGAAAACTTGACGTTAGTCACGTGTTAGTTGTATCCAAAATACACAAATTAGAGGCAAAAACAATAGCAAAAGTGTTCGGGAAAGTAGATATGTTTTGGAAGTAATCGGCGTCACCTGAGGTGGCTCCAATCGCGACCGGCCTCGAAATCTAAGCGGCACGGGCTCCTTGCAGACTCAGGCGAAAATTGACGGCTACCAGCGGTAATGTGGAGAGGGAGAGGGTCGAGGAGGCTCAGGGATGAGAGGGGAGTGGAGTGGTGTGAGTTTTGGAGGCTGGGGCGCCCTCCTTTTATAGCGGCGAGAGGGTACTGCGGGTGCACGGGGCAGGTCATGGTGGCGACGGCGTTCTGGGCGATGAAGGGGCAATGGAGTGGGCGCGTACTGTTGGCGACGTCAAGGCGGTTCTAACACGCACCATGGCGCGGCAAAAGGAGGACGAGGGCATGCGGGCGACGTCCATGTCTCCGCGATGCACCGTGGCGGAGGTTGGTGATGATGGCGATGACGACGGAGCATGGGCGAGGAAATAGAGCTGTCGGCGTCTTCTGGTGGCGTGGCGAGTGCGCGCGTGCTGGAGAGAGAGGGGAGGGTGGACGCGACGGCGCGAAGGCGTGCACTGGCGCGTCCAGGGCGTAGTCCATGCGCGCTCTGGCACGACTAGGCGTGTCTTGGCGTGTCTGGGCGTGTCGTGTGCTGGTCAGTGCATGCGTCTCCTCGGCCAAAGGCAGGTACAGGCGTGACCAGGGGTGTGTGGGCGAGCCAGTAGACATGGTGAGAGTGAAAGGAGAGGACTGGTTATGATGATGGCATGGTGGAGTGGCAAGGTACCGGCATGGGCATGTCTTGAGCATTTTCATGATGGTACTGTGGTACTAATGCTTAGCATTGCTCAGAGGATGCAAGGAGAAGTCAATGATGACCAAAGTGGTGATGGTGTAGTAAAAAATCTGATGGATATTAGAGTGTATGATCAAAGTCAATCTGTGCACATAAGGTGTTTGTGTTAATGGCCGCAAGAATTTTTTTTTTGAATTTTGCCAAATCCTTTTATGGGTGTGATTCAAATAATATTTGGCATCTAGTGATGGTGTTGGTTTGCAAAATGGAAGAGTTTTGGTGAAATCCAAAATAGGTATGATCTAGAATCTGTTTTGATGTTGCCACTTTGCAACCTTATAACAAGCAATTGAAAAGGAATTAGTAAAGGTGGTCAACACCAAAAGTGTTCAACTTGATGAGGTCTTGGATGAGGTGCAAAGACTTGAGAGAGTTTAGTTTAAAAGTTTCTTAATACAGGGGCTCAAAGTGGGTACCCTGATATAAAAAGCAAATTTGACCATTATCACATGTTGCATAGTTTTGAATTTTCTTTTGATTTGATTTGGGTTTCTTTGATTCAAAAGGTATTCCTTTGGGTTTAGTTATGTTTCCAAACCATTGGCACAAGTTAATATGGCCTAGCTTCAAGATTTGCAAAAATGGCCATAGCCTCATATGTGACTTTTATGTTTTTATTTTATTTTCTTTTTCTTTGACCTAAGGTCACCATTTTGGGTTCATTGGGTGTTAGGTTAAGTTTAATAATGGTTTCAAACCATTTAGGTAAAGTAAATAGGGCATAGACCAAGATTTGCAAATATGGCTATATGCCCACATATGCTTTATTTTATTTTGTTTTCTTTTTATTTTGTTTCTTTTTGACTCCAAGGAGCAAGGTTTAGGGTTTAGGAACCTTTCCAAATACTTCAACAAACAATCATGGCAAAGATCATCACATACATGCATGAGCACTATGCAGATAACTTAGTTTAATTAAAGTTTTTGTTGGTTCCAAAATTTGGAAAAAGGAAATTCATTTTCTTCTTTGTTTTAAAATTTGGGATGTTACAAACCATTCCCCCTTAAACAAAATCTCGTCCCGAGATTTAAGAAAAGTTAGGAACCTAAGAGAGATTGGGCAATTGGGTTAACAGGAAAACATACTTTGGATGGCATTGGGTGCTTCCTGAGCTCCTGTGGCATTCATGCGGTAGAAAGCATTTGTTGCAGTTTTTCGGGTTCCTTCCGGTTGAGACCATTGTTGCTCGGTAGGTGCAGCGGTATTGGGGCGCTCTTGGCTAGTTTCTTGGGGCACTCATTGGAGTAGTGACCCACAACTCCACATTCATAACAAGTCACATTGATTGAGTTGTCCTTTGGGGCAATGGGGGTAGCATTGCTTCCAGTCCTTGGGGCAGTGTTGGTGTTGTTGTTGTTACCGGTATGGTTCTTGTTGTTGTTGTTGTGGTTGTTGTTGTTGTGGTGGTTGTTGTTGTTGTTGTTGTTGCCTCCGGCCGGGGTCCTCCATTGTTGTGGGTGAAGTTTGAGCAGAACGCTGAAACAGGTGGCTTGTTGTGCCTTGGGAAAATCCTCCAGATGAATTGTTGCGGTACTTCTGTGCATTGCTGGGTCCATTCTGGTGCATCATTCTGCGCTTGAGGTTTTCATTGGCTTGGTGGAGCTTTCCTTCCATCTGGATGGCTGAGTCCACAAGGGCTTCCAAATCAGCAAACGGGACGTTCACAAGTACAGTCTGCATCTCATCATGCAGTCCATTCAGAAATCTTTCCTTCCTCTTCTCGTTGGTGTCGGTCTCATCCGGGGCGTACCTAGACGAGTGAGGAATCTGTGATATTCCACCACGGACATCCTTCCTTGTTTGAGTTCCTCGAACTCAAGTCTCTCATCTTCTTGATCAAACCACCAGGGCACATGGTACTTGCTGAACTTGAGTTTGAAATCTTCCCGAGCCATCATCGTAGGCATTCATTGCACGGGCACTTGTCCACCAGGCTCACAGGTCTGACGGGTAGTGGGTGGCAAATAGTACTTTCTTTGCAGCTTCAACTCCTGCAACTTCCAAGTTGTTCTCCATTGTTTGGAGCCAGTCATCAGCATCTAACGGCTCTTCAGTCTTGCTGAACATGGGAGGGTTAGTGTTCTGGAAATTTTTCAACTTGGATCCAGGATGATCCTGATGTCCATGGCGTTGATTGTTCTGGGCTATCTGCTTCAGTGCGGCCATATTGGCTTGTCATTCAGCTCTCTTGGCTTCTCTATCTGCCATCATCATTTGGAGCATCTGCAACATGGCATCTTGGTTGGTGCTGCGGGTTGGAGGGGCCATACGAATATTTGAGGTAGATCATAAGATAAGAGGGAATTTTCTATGGCTTGTTTGGGTAAAGTTTCAAAAGTTTAAAACTTGAGTAGTGTTGAGGTGGTAAAATCCAACAACACTTTTCATTCATACCAAACAACATACATTACAAACTAACACACCAATGGTTTTAAGAACCATTCATTCGTTCTACGATACAAGTGGACAGATACAAACTCACATCTACGCGAGTGCTCTAGTGATACTACTCTTCCTCCGGAATGGTGGGTTCTTCGTGTTCATGGGTAATGTGCTTGACGAAAGGTGCGGGCGTTGTCCAACTCCTTGTGGGTCTTGTACAGCATAAAGTCCAGGTATGCAACATAGTGGTTCATCTCCGGGTGCGGTGGCATGGTTATTGGTCTTCCCATGGGGTCATGTCTTGGGTACTAAAAGAAAACTTGAGTATTCTTGATCTTGTTCACATTCTGTCCACACAATTGGGCAATTGCTTCTGCATGGCTTTGGATATTCCATCCTTCCAAGTGTTTCCCTTCATAGAAAACCATATGGTTACCCAAATTGGGGCTCCTAGCTTTCCTCTCAGATCTGCGAGTAACTTCCCAGAGGTTGTCTTCCCGACCCAGTTATTGAGTGGCACTCCAAAGGGAACTCGGGATACGGGCGTCCTAAATATTCAACTAGTTGCTCCAAATCCTTCTCGAACATTAGGTCTCCTCCGTGGCCAAGCTTATAGGACTCATAATTGTACTCCATACAGCGAGCAATTAAGATGAGTAAGTTAGAGAAGTGATCAAGTGTGCCAAATTTTATGTAGAATTTCAAGGAAAGGTAGGGCATGAATTTCTCATTTTGAAAATATCTCAAGGATAAGAGTGAGAATAAGTTTTCATAAATATTCACTTTCTTTGTTTTGAAGTTTTTCAGACATCCATTCTAACTAGGGTCTCCTAAGGTCAAACAATGGCTCTGATACCAACTTGTCAACACCCGGATTATTAAGTCCAGATGCCTATTATTCCATACATCACAATCCCAGGAATATTGTTTTTGCGAGATATAATAGATTGATATCACAGAACATCATTCATTACAAACCATAATCGTCTTACAACAAGGGATCACATGATCCAGTCTTACAACATAGTGGATCTAGAGATCCAATTACAAAACACATAGCGGAAGCGAAGTAGCGGCCCCGGTCCATCTGTTCCACAAGCAACGCTTGACGTCAGGAGTAGTCCTAGTTATCATAGACGTCATGCTGTCCATCTTCCTGGTACTGGTTCTCCTCTTCATAGTCTGGCCATTTGAATAGCCAGGGACACATCCATGAGTAATTTAAAGTACTCACAAACTAATACTAGTGTAAGCACTATCAATTATAGTAAGGGGGTTCTAAGCTCTAGGTTTATTTGCATAAAGCCAGTTTTATTTCATAAGGACTTAGTAGTAAAAGACTCTTTATTTGCCTAACTAACTCCAGTGGGAACATTAGTGTCATTCCCACAACTATGTTGTGATGAAGTCAAATTCACCTTTCAAGTTCAAGTCACCATTCACCCTTCACATGTCACATTTTGAAAATGGTCTGATGACGGAACAGTATGGCCTTTCCAATCGTCCATAACCGCAGACACGGCTATTCAAATAGGTTTACACTCTGCAGAGGTTGTACACTTGTGCCACAACTTTTGATTACATCCGTCAGGGATAGCCCTGAATAATCATACTCAGTATGCGGATCATCAACCGTAACCTTTCACTTACATACCCTAGTACATGCACCTCTCCCCATGAGCTTGGCCTCCCAGTGAAGACAAACCATCATCCTGGGAACTGCACAGGGCTTGGGTAGGACATTCACCTCATTTCACGTCATTTCACTTTCAACGGAGGCAGCCTCGGCATAACCCCTATGACGCTTGTTTAGAGGGAACCCATACTAAAGCACATAAACTTCCAGTTCAGCCCTACCCATAATCAGGTATTGTGGGGGTACTCAAAAATTGGAATGGTATCGCATCCGAACCCAACCATCGATTTTTTGTAAAATTCACCATGTCATTCACAAGTCATATTCACCTTCAAAATATTTCAATGGGATGACTCATCATTCCAAGGTTTTCAAAGTCATTTGGTTCACAAGTTCCCATCTAGAGTAGTCAATTTTAGTTTGGCACTAGCATCTAATCATGAGGGGTGCTAACTACTTGTATTTTTCTAGGCTAACTTTGATGCTCTTGTAATACTTCATATCTAGGCCAAAGTCAACTATAAACAAAATAAACTTTGATAAACCAAAGTAAAGCTTGCAAGATAAAAACTTGGTATTGGATCCTTAAACACAAAATAATATTGCAATGGTGCCTTGCTCTAGCAGAGCTTTGCATTAGGGTAGCTTGGTAATAGCTTGCAATAAAATAGCTTGCCTTGAGTGGGGTAGTGATCAAAGTTCTCTTCTTCTTGTTCGTAGACATCTTCTTCCTCGTAGCACTTTCAATTTTCACCGTCTATAAATGAATACCCCAGGTACACAATCACCAAACAATTCTTAAGTAGACTAAGTAACCTTAATGGTTCACACAAGATGACCAATTATCATCACAAGCATTACCCAACATAACTCTTGGATTTTCCATTCATTTCCATTTGAAAAATAATTTCCTCTCATTAAAATATTTATTAGGGTTTCTATTTATTTCCTTTGAGAAATAATTTCCTCTCATTGAATATTACTAAGATTTAATATCCTCAAATAATAAGTGTGAGATCATCTTGACCAAAGTCAACACTCATATTTACCATTTGGGAAAATGATTTAAATGAGATAAAATATCTCATACAGTTTAATCATTACTATTTTAGAAAAGGATTTAATATTCTCAAGTAATAACATATGGGGTCATGAAGACTAATTTCATCACCTCACTTTGAATTACTTGTGAAAGTTATTTAAATGAGATGCAACACCTCATAGATTTAAATTACTATTTTTTAAATAATTTAATTGAGCTAGAGATGACTACATAGCCACTATTAAAATCTAGCCCATGATCATATGAAACAACCATGCCATATTTTTACATATCCAGATAGAAAATATGAAATGTGAATTTTGAGAGTTGGAATCAACTCAAAATACTTTATGGTTGATTTTTAATAAATGTTTGAATTTTGGAAAGGTACCTGCCTTGTTATTTTTATTGCAGGTGATCTATAATGAACTAGGGTTTGAAACCAGCGGGGTTTGATAGATAATTTCATATGCTTTCCAACAATATAAAATTCATTAAATTTTGCTCTGTATATTTGAAGTTATTGAATTTGAATTAAACTATTTAAACCAAATTCAAACACATGGGCTCACAGGGAAAAGCACATGGGCCAGAGAGAGAAAAGAGATGGGCAGGCCCAGCAGTGCGTCTCGCACACGCGGGCCACCTGACAAGGGGTCCCACGCGTCGGTGGGTCTTAACACCCAAAGCGGTATGTGTGAAGGGATGTCGTGGGATTAGATCCTCGATCGGACAGCCGCACGAGCGTCGTCGTCTCCGGCGAGAGCAAGGGCTACTAGTGGCGAGGCTAGGGGTCGACGGGCTCATCGGCGCTCCGGCGATCGTCGGCGTTGACGCAGGGCGGGGTTTTCGAGGATGGCGGAGCTCTGGTAACTCCAATCGATGGCTTCGTCTGCGGCGGCTCCGCGGACTCCGGCGAGAAATTGACTGGCTATCAGCGGTAATGTGGAGAGGGAGAGGGTCGAGGAGGCTCAGGGATGAGAGGGGAGTGGAGTGGTGTGAGTTTTGGAGGCTGGGGCGCCCTCCTTTTATAGCGGCGAGAGGGTGCTGCGGGTGCACGGGGCAGGTCATGGTGGCGATGGCGTTTTTGGCGGTGAAGGGCAGGTCATGGAGTGTGCGCCTGCTAGCAACGTCAAGCGGTCCTAACGCGCATCATGGTGCAGCAAAAAGGAGGAAAAGGCGTGCGGGGCGACGTCCATGTCTCCCGCGATGCCGTGGCGGAGGTTGGTGATGATGGCGATCGCGACGGAGCACGGGCGAGAAATGGAGGTGTCCGGCGTCTTCCTGGTGGCGTGGCGAGTGCGCGTGCTAGAGGGGAGAGAGAGGGAGGGCGGACGCGACGTTGCGAAAGCGTGCACCGGCGCGTCCAGGGCGTGGTCCATGCGCGCTCTCCGGCACGACTAGGCGTGTCTGGGGCACGTCTGGCGCGCGTCGTGTGATGGTCGGTGCATGCGTCTCCTCGGCCAAGAGCAGGTACGAGTGCGTGACCCGGGGTGTGTGGGCGAGCCAGTAGACATGGTGAGAGGGAAAGGAGAGGGCTGGTGATGATGATGGCATGGTGGAGGGGCAAGGTACAGGCATGGGCTTGTCTTGAGCATTTTCATGATGGTAATGTGGTACTAATGCTTAGCATTGCTCAGAGGATGCAAGGAGAAGTCAATGATGACCAAAGTGGTGATGGTGTAGTAAAAAATCTGATGGATATTAGAGTGTATGATCAAAGTCAATCTGTGCACATAAGGTGTTTGTGTTAATGGCCGCAAGAAAATTATTTTTGAATTTTGCCAAATACTTTTATGGGTGTGATTCAAATAATATTTGGCATCTAGTGATGGTGTTGGTTTGCAAAATGGAAGAGTTTTGGTGAAATCCAAAATAGGTATGATCTAGAATCTGTTTTGATGTTGCCACTTTGCAACCTAATAACAAGAAATTGAAAAGGAATTAGTCAAGGTTTTCAACACCAAAAGTGTTCAACTTGATGAGGTCTTGGATGAGGTTCAAAGATTTGAGAGAGTTTAGTTTAAAAGTTTCTTAATACAGGGGCTCAAGTGGGTACCCCGATATAAAAACCAAATTTGACCATTATCACATGTTGCATAGTTATGAATTTTCTTTTTATTTGATTTGGGTTTCTTTGATTAAAAAGGTATTCTTTTGGGTTTAGTTATGTTTCCAAACCATTGGCACAAGTTAATATGGCCTAGGTTCAAGATTTGCAAAAATGGCCATAGCCTCATATGTGACTTTTATGTTTTTATTTTATTTTATTTTTCTTTGACCTAAGGTCACCATTTTGGGTTCATTGGGTGTTAGGTTAAGTTTAATAATGGTTTCAAACCATTTAGATAAAGTAAATAGGGCATAGACCAAGATTTGCAAATATGGCTATATGCCCACATATGCTTTTTTCTTTTATTTTGTTTTCTTTTATTTTGTTTCTTTTTGACTCCAAGTAGCAAGGTTTAGGGTTTAGGAACCTTTCCAAATACTTCAACAAACAATCATGGCAAAGATAATCACATACATGCATGAGCACTATGCACATAACTTAGTTTAATGAAAGTTTTTATTGGTTCCAAAATTGGAAAAAAGAAATTCATTTTCTTCTTTGTTTTAAAATTTGGGATGTTACACAAACAAATAAAGCTCTGCACACTATGTATTGGAGAGATCCTAGATAATGGTGTGCAAATGGAGAACTACATGGGAGCGCTCTTGAAGTCACTATATGAAAGGATGATAAACTATTTGATACCATTCTTTGACATAGACATATACCGCTCCCAAAATTACATTTTCATACCTCTGATTCATTTGAAACAAAAAGCTCTAGCACATGAGTAATCTTGCTTCCCTCTCGCAAAGGGCCTATATTTTAATTTTATGTTGAGTCATTAAACCTATTTCCCTCTATATCAAGCAAGCATTTGAGTTGTTGTGATCCAACCATTTATGTGTGTTGATGCATTCAATTAAATCTTTTATTCTTTCTTGTGTAGCATGATGCTTTTATCTAAATGAATATAACGTTGAAAGCTATCTATGATTGTAAAGAGACTGTAATGATTGAGCATGTGATTTCTGCAATATAAGATCTAATATAAAGACTCTGATCGAAACATCAGTACAATCTGTTAATTGTTCTCTGACCAAGAACGAAAGTTTGCCATTATCAATTATGATTTTCTCTATGCACCTCTATTTAGTGACTCCTTACTCATTGCAAGTTGGATTAGATAAGAGGAAGCTGATGTCTATAATGACTTGTGTCTTGGTAAGTATGATGCTTCTTGTCCGTATTTTGTTTATCAACACTTCATTCCGTAAACACGTGAGTCTGGTTTTACTAAGTTCAGGTTTCGCTTGGGGACAAGCGAGGTCTAAGCTTGGGGGAGTTGATACGTCCAATTTGCATCACTATTTTATATCATAATTTACTGTTGTTCATTGATATATTTTATATTAGGAGATGATACTTATGTTATTCCATCTATTTTTGCATGTTTGATGATTATTGGAAAATTAAATGCCGGAGTCAGAATTCTGCTGGAAAAAGGACCGTCAAGATACCATATTTCTGACAAACAACAATTGCCAAAAAATAGCGAGAAACTCCTATTTTTCCAGATGACGGAGGAAGCCAGAAGGGGAGCCTGAGGTGGGCCAGGAGGGTCCCACACCACCCCTAGGCGTGGGCCAACCCCTGGCCGCGCCTAGGCATGGTGTGGTGGCCCTGGCCCACCTCTAACGTTGCCCCACAGGCGTATTTCATCCCTCGAAAACCCTAAGACGCGGGAGTGAACAGAGAAATATTCCGCCGCCGATTCGGCGCAGAAAACCACAGAGAGAAAAGCTCTCCGGTGGGCAAAAATCGGCGGGAAATCCCTTCCCGAAGGAGGAAATATTCGCCATCGTCACCGCCATCAAGCTGGACTTCATCGGGTTCATCATCACAATCCTCTCCACCACCAGCGCCATCATCACCACCATCTCCACGCCGTCCCACTGTAACATCTTGGGTTTGATACTTGTCTAGTTCATAGGGGAAACTTTCCCGGTGTTGATTACTCCTTGTAGTTGATGCTATTGAGTGAAACCACTAAATTAAGGTTTATGTCCAGATTGTTATTCATCATTATATCACCTCTGATTATGATCCATATGATGTCTCGTGAGTAGTTCGTTTAGTTCTTGAGGACATGGGAGAAGTCATGATGTTAGTAGTGGAACTATGTTGAGTAATATTTAATGGTTTGATATTTAAGTTGTGGTGTTATTCTTCTAGTGGTGTCATATGAACGTCGACTACATGATACTTCATCTTTATCGGCCTAGGGGAATGCATCATGTATTTGGCTACTAATTGTGGGGTTGCGGGAGAAACGTAACCCAAACCCTCGTTAGGAAACCGGTGCGTGGGAGTGTAGGATCTCAAAGTTTAAGGTTTGTGGTTAGATTTATCTTAACTACTTTCTTGTAGTTGTGGATGCTTGCAAGGGTTATAACCACAAGTATGCATTAGTCCAAGTTGGGATAGTGCATTAGCATAGGTTCACCCACACAACACATACCAAGCCAATGAAGATTATTCAGCTATGTGAAGCGAAAGCACTTGACGAAATTTCCGTGTGTCCTTAGGAACGTTTGGTCATCATAAGTAAAACAACCGGCTTGTCCATTGCAATAGAAAGGATTGGGCCATTCGCTGCAATTATTATTACTGTCTTTTATTTACTCGTACTTTATTTATCTACAATACCAAATACCCCTGAAAACCTGTTTGCTAGTGTTTAAAGTGAATCCTTGATCGAAACGGCTTGTCAACACCTTCTTCTCCTCGTTGGGTTCGACAATCTTATTTATAGAAAGTACCACGATACACCCCCTATACTTGGGGGTCATTAGGGGACTGGCCAGGTGGCCGGGGCCGTGGTACAGGGCGCATCTGATGTGCATGCCGCGGTCTAGAGCATCTTGAGCGATGCCCGACGAGAGGGGGCGGCCATCTTGGAGTGTGCGCACCACCAAGCGGAGGATGCATTATCAGCCGCATAGCGCCATGCGGACGACTTTACGGGAGGTACCTCGATCCCGCAGGCCGCCGGCCTTCTAGTCCGCGAGAGCGCCGTGGCCCTCTCTCGAGCGTGAGGTGGAAAGAAGATCGCACGAATGTCCGTAAACACGAGCGCCCCTGGCAAAGAAGGAGGCTGATCTCGCCTCGTGATAGACTGTCGTAGCGCTCCGGGAGGCTGAAGCTGCTCGAGAGCTCGAGCGCCTGGAGTCCCTAGAGGCCCAGATTACCCAGTCCCAGGAGCTATTGGACGCCTGCCAGGTCAAACTTGAGAAATTTGATGCTAAGGTCTCCAAACGGCTCGAGGAGGAGTGCCGCATTGCCCCCAAGCAGCTTGCTGATGAACGCAGGGCACTTCATGAGGAGTACCGCAAGTGTACGCAGCAGTGCGGCGACCGTTACACCGAGGAGAAGAAGAAGCTCCATGCTCAGATGAAGGAGCTGGTGACGAAAGTCCATGAGATTCGTTGCGACCTCAGCAGGGAGGTCGAAACCAGGAAAGCTGCATGCACTCGTGCCGAGGAGCCGGAGAAGGGCCTTGCTCAAGAACAGGAGCAAGTGGCCTCCCTTCGCAAGGAGGTCGAAGACCTGTCCTTCGAGATCCTGCAGAGAAAACACCTCAGCGAACACTGGGGTAACATGTACCACGCCCTGTTCCTTCGTGTGAAGCGGCATCTTCCCAGCTTTGGTGCAGATCCCATGGGCACCGAGGCGCTCTTGGACTCCAATGAGCTGGAGCCTTCTGTAGCTCTTTTGTGACATCGTGCGCTCGCCGAAGGAGGCCGCTCCTGATACGTCTCCAACGTATCTATAATTTCTGATGTTCCATGCTAGTTTTATGACAATACCTACATGTTTTGCTCACACTTTATAATGTTTTTATGCATTTTCCGGGACTAACCTATTAACAATATGCCGAAGTGCCGTCTCGTTTTCTAGCTGTTTTTGGTTCCGGAAAAGCTATTCGAGCAATATTCTCGAATTCGACGAAACAAAAGCCAAACCTCCTATTTTACCGAGACGGACCCAGAACATCGAAGGAGAGTCGGAGGCGGCCAGCAGAGGCCCCACACCACCTGGCGGCGCGGCCAAGAGGGGGGCGCGCCCCCCTAGGGTGTGGGCCCCTCGGGACTCCACCGACATCGCCCTTTCGCCTATAAATTCCCTCGCGATGGAAAACCCTACATCAATCTATCATACTCCAGAAAGACTCCAGGGTCGCGGCACGTTTGCATCGCGAAACTCCGTTTCTGGGGACCAGTCTCTGTTAGGCACTCCGCAGAGCACGTGGAATTGCCCCCGGAGTCATCTCCATCGACCACCGCCATCTTCGTCGCCGTTGCTGTCTCCCATGATGAGGAGGGAGTAGTTCTCCCCCGAGGCTGAGGGCTCTACCGGTAGCTATGTGGTTGATCTCTCTCTCCCATGGTGTGATCTTTATGAATATGTAGATGTTACTCTTGTCTATTATGCACTCTAGAGGTTACTTTAATATGAACTCCAGATGTTGTGGAGCTTGTTTACTCCGGCTTGAGGTGTGCTCTTGTAGCCCTACACAATGAATGGTGTTTGTTATCCAACAAGAGAGTGTTTGAGAGTAGCACTTATTTGTTCATCTATGTGATCATAGGCTTTGCAATCTAGATGTCATAAGCTATTCAAGTGTTTTATTATGTGAACTTTGGAGTTACTGTGACCTCAGTGTAATGGTGACAGTGTGTGCGCCGTGTGTAACTCCCTTATGAATTGTGGTGTGTTAGTACCTCCTATGAATGCTCACGGTGACTTGATGTGGGGTGTTTATTAGTACTTGGGAATACGCCTTTGAGGTGTGCTTTTGCACACTTGCCCAATGAATTTGAGTTCTTTATCCAACAGGAGAGTAGTATGATGAAGTGCTTATATTTATATTCAATTATGATTGCAATGTTGAGAGTGGCCACTAGTGAAAGTAGGATCCCTAGGCCTTGTTTCCGAATACTGCAAACATCTCTTACTTACTGTTTTACTGCATCTTTACTTCCTGCAATATTTACTTCAGATCGCAATTATCGTTTACCACCATCTATACCACCTGCGTTTTAATATCTCTTCGCCGAACTAGTGCACCTATACATCTGACAAGTGTATTAGGTGTGTTGGGGACACAAGAGACTTCTTGTATCTTAATTGCATGGTTGCTTGAGAGGGATATCTTTGACCTCTACCTCCCTGAGTTCGATAAACCTTGGGTGATTCATTTAAGGGAAACTTGCTGCTGTTCTACAAACCTCTGCTCTTGGAGGCCTGATGCGTGCAGTTGACACACGTCCGTTGGGAACCCCAAGAGGAAGGTGTGATGCGTACAACAGTGAGTTTTCCCTCAGTGTGAAACCAAGGTTATCGAACCAGTAGGAGTCAAGGAACACGTGAAGGTTGTTGGTGACGGAGTGTAGTGCGGCGCAACACCAGGGATTCCGGCGCCAACATGGAACCTGCACAACACAATCAAAGTACTTTGCCCCAACGTATCAGTGAGGTTGTCAATCTCACCGGCTTGCTGTAAACAAAAGATTAAACGTATGGTGCGGAAAATGATGTTTGTTTGTGAAGAACAGTAAAGAACAGAGTTTGCAGTAGATTGTATTTCAGATGTAAAAGAATGGATCGGGGTCCATAGTTCACTAGTGGTGTCTATCCCATAAGATAAATAGCATGTTGGGTGAACAAATTACAGTTGGCAATTGACAAATAGAGAGGGCATAACAATGCACATACATATCACGATGACTACTATGAGATTTAATCAGGGCATTACGACAAAGTACATAGACCGCTATCCAGCATGCATCTATGCCTAAAAAGTCCACCTTCGGGTTAGCATCCGCACCCCTTCCAGTATCAAGTTGCAAACAACAGACAATTGCATTAATTATGGTGCATAATGTAATCAACACAAATATCCTTAGACAAAGCATTGATGTTTTATCCCTAGTGGCAACAGCACATCCACAACCTTAGAACTTTCTGTCACTGTCCCAGATTCAATGGAGGCATGAACCCACTATCGAGCATAAATACTCCCTCTTGGAGTTACAAGTATCAACTTGGCCAGAGCCTCTACTAGCAACGGAGAGCATGCAAGAACATAAACAACATATATGATAGATTGATAATCAACTTGACATAGTATTCCATATTCATTGGATCCCAACAAACACAACATGTAGCATTACAAATAGATGATCTTGATCATGATAGGCAGCTCACAAGATCTAACATGATAGCACAATGAGGAGAAGACAACCATCTAGCTACTGCTATGGACCCATAGTCCAGGGATGAACTACTCACACATCAATCCGGAGGCGATCATGGTGATGAAGAGTCCTCAGGAGATGATTCCCTCTCCAGCAGGTGCCGGAGGCGATCTCCGAATCCCCCAAGATGGGATTGGCGGCGGCGTCTCTGGAAGGTTTTCCGTATCGTGGCTCTCGGACAGGGTTTTCGCGACAAAGGCTATAAGTAGGCGGAAGGGTAGGGTTGGAGGCGGCGCGGGGGCCCACACCATAGGCCGGCGCGGGCCCTGGCCTGGCCACGCCGCCCTATGGTTACGGGCCCTCATGGCCTCACTTCGTATTCCTCCGGTCTCGGAAGCTTCGTGGAAAAATAAGACCCCGGGGCGTTGATTTCCGTCCAATTCCGAGAATATTTCCTTTGTAGGATTTCTGAAACCAAAAACAGTAGAAAACAAAGCAATCGGCTCTTCGGCATCTCGTCAATGGGTTAGTGCTTAGGAAAATGCATAATAATGACATAAAGTGTGTATAAAACATGTGAGTATCATCATAAAAGTAGCATGGAACATAAGAAATTATAGATACGTTTGAGACGTATCAAGCATCCCCAAGCTTAGTTCCTACTCACCCTCGAGTAGGTAAACGATAACAAGGATAATTTCTGAAGTGACATGCTATCATAATCAATATCGATACTATTGTAAAGCATATGAGATGAATGCAGCGATTCGAAGCAATGGTAAAGACAATGATTAAAACAATCGAATCATATAGCAAAGACTTTTCATGAATAGTACTTTCAAGACCCGCATCCCTAAGACGTGCATAAGAGTTAACTCATCAAGCACTAACTTCGGAGTAGCAAGCTTTGCAGCAACACCACGGAAGATATCAGTTTCAGCTAAGTTGCTTTCTCAACTTCAACATGTATATCTCATGGATAATTGTCAACATAAAGCAATATAACAAGTGCAATAGGTAAACATGTAAGAATCAATGCCTACACGATTTGACACAAGTGTTTGCTTCTAAGATAGAAAGAAGTAGGTGAACCGACTCAACATAAAGTAAAAGAATGGCCCTTCGCAGAGGGAAGCATGGATTACTATTTTTGTGCTAGAGCTTTTCATTTTGAAAACATAGAAACAATTTTGTCAACGGTAGTAATAATTCATATGTGTTATGTATAAGACATCCTATAAGTTGCAAGCCTCATGCATAGAATACCAATAGTGCTCGCACCTTGTCCTAATTAGCTTGGATTAACATGGATTATCATTGCATAACATATGTTTCAACCAAGTGTCACAAAGGGGTACCTCTATGCCGCCTGTACAGAGGTCTAAGGAGAAAGTTCGCATTGGATTTCTCGCTTTTGATTATTCTCAACTTAGACATCCTTATCGGGACAACATAGAAAACAGATAATGGACTCATCTTTTAATGCTTAAGCATTCAACAACGTATAATATTCTCATAAGAGATTGAGGATTTGTGTCCAAACTGAAACTTCCACCATAATTCATGGCTTTAGTTAGCGGCCCAATGTTCTTCTCTAACAATATGCTTACTCAAACCATTTGATCATGAAAATCGCCCTTACTTGAGACAAGACGAACATGCATAGCAACTCACATGATATCCAACAAAGGTGTAAAAGTTGATGGCGTCCCCTAAACATGGTTACAGCTCAACAAGCAACTTATAAGAAATAAGATACATAGCAACATATTCAATACCACGATAGTTTTTAAGGCTATTTTCCCATGAGCTATGTATTGCGAAGACAAAGAATAGAATTTTAAAAGGTAGCACTCAAGTAATGTACTTTGGAATGGCAGAGAAATACCATGTAGTAGGTAGGTATGGTGGACACAAATGGCATAGTTTTTGGCTCAAGGATTTGGATGCACGAGAAGTAATCCCTCTCAATACAAGGCTTAGGCTAGCAAGGTTGTTTGAAGCAAACTCAAGTATAAACCGGTACAGCAAAACTTACATAAGAACATATTGCAAGCATTATAAGACTCTACACCGTCTTCCTTGTTGTTCAAACACCTTAACCGTAAAAATATCTAGACTTAGAGAGACCAATCATGCAAACCAAATTTTAACAAGATCTATGTAGTTCTTCATTAATAGGTGCAAAGTACATGATGCAAGAGCTTAAACATGATCTATATGAGCACAAAAATTGCCAAGTATCAAATTATTCAAGACATTATACCAATTACCACATGAAGCATTTTCTACTGTTTCCAACCATATAACAATGAACGAAAACGGCTTTCAACCTTCGTCATGAACATTAAAAGTAGCACTAACAACACATGTGTTCATATGCAACAACGGAGCGTGTCTCTCTCCCATACAAAGAATGCTAGGATCCGATTTTTATTCAAACAAAAACAAAAATAAAAACAAACAGACGCTCCAAGTAAAGCACATAAGATGTGACTGAATAAAAATATAGTTTCACTAGAGGTGACCTGATAAGTTGTCGATGAAGAAGGGGATTCCTTGGGCATCCGCAAGCTTAGATTCTTGAGTCTTCTTGAAATATGAAGGGATGAACCACGGGGGCATCCCCAAGCTTAGACTTTTCACTCTTCTTGATCATATTGTATCATCCTCATCTCTTGACCCTTGAAAACTTCCTCCACACCAAACTCGAAACAAACTCATTAGAGGGTTAGTGCATAATTGAAAATTCATATATTAAGAGGTGACATAATCATTCTTAACACTTCTGGACATTGCACAAAGCTACGAAAGTTAATGGAACAAAAAATCCATCAAACATAGCAAAACAAGTCAATGCGAAATAAAAGGCAGAATCTTGTCAAAAGCAGAACAGTCCGTAAAGACAAATTTTTCTGGGGCACTTAACTTGCTCAGATGAAAAAGCATAAATTTAATGAAAGTTGCGTACATATCCCGAGGATCACGCACGTAAATTGCCAGAATTTTCTGAGTTACCTACAGACGGCGGACTGCTAAATTTCGTGACATGTAGAAAATCTGGTTACAGCAGTAATCCAAATCTAGTATCCAATATTTACTATCAAAGACTTTGACTTGGCACAACAATGCAATAAAATAAAGATAAGGAGAGAGTTTCTACAGTAATGTAACAACTTCCAAGACTCAAATATAAAAACAAAAAGTGCTGTAGTAAAATAATGGGTTTGTCCTCCCTATAAGCGCTTTTCTTTAACGCCAACTTTCGCCTAGGCGCGTTGAAAGTGTGAATCAAAGTAACATCGAGAGATGAAGCATTGACATCATAATTTGTCCTAATAATAGGAATCATAAGGTAACTTCATTCTCTTTCTAGGGAAGTGTTCCATACATTTTCTTGAGAAGAAATTGATACTTAATATTACCTTCCTTCATATCAATAGTAGCACCAACGGTTCGAAGAAAAGGTCTTCCCAATATAATGGGACAAGATGCACATTGCATTCAATATCCCAAGACAAACAAAATCAACGGGGACAAGGTTATTGTTAACCATAATGCGACAACATTATCAATCCTCCCCAAAGGTTTCTTTATAGCATTATAAGCAAAGATTAACATCCAAATAACAATTTTTCAATGGTGGCAAGTCAAGCATATCATAGATTTTCTTAGGCATAACAGAAATACTTGCACCAAGATCACATAAAGCATTACAATCAAAATCATTGACCCTCATTTTAATGATGGGCTCCCAACCATCTTCTAACTTCCTAGGAATAGAAGTTTCAAGATTTTAGCTTCTATCTTCTCTAGCTTTTATGAGAGCATTTTGTAATATGTTTTGTGAAGGCCAAATTTATAAAGCACTAGCATTAGGACTTCTAGCAAATTTTTGTAAGAACTTTTATAACTTCAGAGATGTGAGCAATCATCAAAATCGGTAAACCATTATGAAAAATTTCAGCATTTTTATCACAACAATTTCATGAGCTTTGCTTGGATTTCAACTTAGCGCTTTTTGTACGCTATAATTTGCACTAGGAGTAGAAACGGCCTTGCCAACACCAATTATTTTACCATTGATAGTAGGAGGTGTAGCAACATGTGAAGCTTATCAACACTACTAGTGGTGGTAATAGTCCAAACTTTAGCTACATTTATTCTCTTTAGCAAGTTTTTCGTTTTCTTCTCTTTCTCACCTAGCATGCAATTCAGCCATCAATCTAATATTTTCATTAATTCGAACTTGTATGGCGTTTGGCTAGTAGCAAATGAATTAATATCTTTATCTTCATTAGGCATAACTTTCAATTTTAAAAGATCAACCATCAGCGGCAAAGACTATCAACCTTAGAAGAAAGAATATCAATTTTACCAAGCTTTTCCTCAATGATTTGTTAAAAGCAGTTTGTTATTATTACTAATAAATTCTTTAAGCATGGCTTCAAGACCAGAGGTACGACTCCTATTATTGTTGTAAGAATTACCATAAGAATTACCATAACCATTACCATTATTAGAAGGATATGGCCTATAGTTGTTACGAGAATTATTCATATAAGCATTGTTTGTTGAAATTATTACTTTTAATGAAGTTTGTAGGATAACGTTGCATAGAAAACAAAAAATTTCCTACCGCCGAACACGCAATCCAAGCCAAGATGCAATCTAGAAGATTCGGTAACAACGCAGGGGGTATCGTAGTCTCACCCTTGAAGAGATTCCAAAAGCCTACAAGAGGAGGCTCTTGTTGCTGCGGTGTAGACGATCACTTGCCGCTTGCAAAAAGCGCGTAGAAGATCTTGATCACGATCGGTTCCGGCGCCACGAACGGGCAAAGCACCTCCGTGCTCGGTCACACGTTCGGTTGTTGATGAAGACGACCGTCCACCTCCCCGTTCTGGCGGGCGGCGAGGAAGTAGCGTAGCTCCTTCTTGAATCCACGGCAAAGCTACCTGACTTCCGCAGTGGTGTCGGTGGTGGTGAAAGAAGTCCGGCGGAGCTTGCAGGCGGGCTAGTATGGAGGAGAGGGCGGCTTAGGGTTTGGGAGGAGGGGGTGGCCTCTGGCCACTCAAGGGGGCGGCTGACTTGTGGTCTTGGGGGGTGGCCGGCCCCTCCCTTGGCCCCTCATTATATAGGTGGATCCCAAAGTGTTGGTGTCCAAGTCTTCGAATAAGACCCGAAACCAAAACCTTCCATAGGAGGGGGAAACCTAAGCCCAACTAGGACTCCCACCCAAAGGTGGGATTCCCACCTCCCATGTGGGGGGTGGCGGCCCCCTATGGTGGAGGTCGCACTTGGGACTCCACCCCATCTAGGGCTGGCACCGGCCATGGTGGTGGAGTCCCCATGTGGACTCCACCTTCCTTGGTGATAGTTTCTTCCGGACTTTTCTAGAACCTTCTAGAACCTTCCATAGAACCTTCCGCGACATTTTATCTTCACATAAAATGAGCTATATCCTATATATGAATCTTATTCCTCAGGACTCATTCCGAAACTCCTCGTGATGTCCGGGATCTCATCCGGGACTCCGAACAAATATTCGAACTCCATTCCATATTCAAGTGCTACCATTTCAACATCCAACTTTAAGTGTGTCACCCGACGGTTCGTGAACTATGCGGACATGGTTGAGTACTCACTCCGACCAATAACCAATAGCGGGATCCTGAGATCCATAATGGCTCCCACATATTCAACGATGACATTAGTGATCGAATGAACCATTCACATACATTACCAATTCCCTTTGTCTCGCGATATTTTACTTGTCCGAGGTTTGATCATCGGTATCACTCTATGCCTTGTTCAACCTCGTCTCCGACAAGTACTCTTTACCTGCACGTGGTATGTGGTCTCTTATGAACTTATTCATATGCTTGCAAGACATTAGACGACATTCCACCGAGAGGGCCCAGAGTATATCTATCCCAGTCATCGGGATGGACAAATCCCACCTGTTGATCCATATGCCTCAACTCATACTTTCCGGATACTTAATCCCACCTTTATAGCCACCCATTTACGAAGTGGCGTTTGATGTAATCAAAGTACCTTTCCGGTATAAGTGATTTACATGATCTCATGGTCATAAGGACTAGGTAACTATGTATCAAAGCTTATAGCAAATAACTTAATGACGAGATCTTATGCTACGCTTAATTGGGTGTGTCCATTACATCATTCATATAATGATATAACCTTGTTATTAATAACATCCAATGTTCATGATTATGAAACTAATAATCCATTAATCAACAAGCTAGTTTAAGAGGCATACTAGGGACTTCTTGTTGTCTACATATCACACATGTACTAATGTTTCAGTTAATACAATTATAGCATGATATATAAACATTTATCATAAACATAAAGATATAAATAATAACCACTTTATTATTGCCTCTAGGGCATATCTCCTTGAGTCTCCACTTGCACTAGAGTCAATAATCTAGTTTACATTTGTAAAGATATAACACCTTGGCCTTAGGTGTTTTATCATGTATTGCTCACGGGAGAGGTTTTTAGTCAACGAGATGCGACACGCTCAGAAACGTATGTATTTTGTAATTCATTTGCGTCTCAACGCATTACTCATTTCCAAATGAGTCGGCATTAAATATGTTTGATCTTCTGGTGGAACCTTAATTCCGCTGTCTGAAATATGTCACTAATATTGTCACACACAATATAGCTTCAAAGTTCTGACTCTGTCGGAACTACACCAAGTTCTCAAAGAACCTCTTGACTTAACATCCTTTGTCATTGTCAAAATAATGACATACTCTGCCTTCTTTTGTAGAATCCGTCACAATATTTAGAACTCTTCTAAATCTAGCATAGACAACTTCTAGCTCATTGTGCTACCATTTAAACACCATTTAGTCTAATTTGAGATTGAAATTATATTTTATATGTGACAAAACCAATATCGGTGTAACACCTTACAGTGATTTGTTTGTCATTTCTTCATACAAAAATATATATATACTTGGTTCTTCTTAAGTACTCAAGAATATTCTTACTGTTTTTCAGTGATCAACACATGAATCATGCTCATAACACTCTTAGAGCATAGGATATCTGATTGTGTACATATTATTCGTGATCTATAATCACTCATGTGTTTTTACTCATTGAGTGTCAGATACACTCAAGTCTTGTTAAAACTTCACATGACAAGAACATCTTCTTAATATTTCTATATTGAACTATTTCAATATCCATTCTATGTACTTTGACTTAAACTTATTTTGTGTCTCAATCTATCTTCATAGATCTTGACACTAAATTTGTTTCAGCCCATATCTTTTCATTGAAGTTGATTTCTCAATGAAACCTTTTTAATCAAGTATATAATTACATTATTTATAACCAACTATATGTCACCTACATAAAGTATTATAAATATGTCTTAGCGCTCCCACTTAATTTCTTGCAAATGCAAGCCTCTTCATCGTCTCTGATGAAATCAAAAAACTCTTTGACTATTTCATCTGGTGAAGATTCAAACTCCGCGATACTCACTTCATCAAATTGAAGTTTGTATACCTATCTAATATTCCACGGACCAGCAAAAACTCTTGGTTGTATCTTGTATACACCTTTAATACATACTTCTGATAAGTAATGTATTTTGCCATCCTACTAGAATAATCCATATAGACTATAAGCATTTCTACGGAAGATCTAATCTTATCGTAGTCAACTCTTTGAACTTTGTCGTAAACAATTTTTCGACAAGTCGAAGCTTCTTCAGGATATTTCATCCAAGTCTATAGATCCATTTACTTTCAAAAAGTATTCATCTATTATGGATTTCATGGCGCATGGCCATTTTAACGGAGTCAGGGCCCATCATAACTTCTTTGTTTGTAGTTGGTTTATCATTGTTCAAAATCAATCCTTTGTCCACAAATCATTTATTTGATCACAAAGTAAACCATACCTACAAGGTTCAATATGTACTTCGATCTCCATGGCTAGAACACTTTGTAGTCATGGGAGCCATGATCGTTGTGGCCGCTTCCGAAACCAATTCGATGCTTTGCGCTACTCTGATCATTATGCTCAGGTTCATAAACCTTATCAAATTATATTGTCCTCCCACTCAAATACTTCACTAGAAACAATTTCTCGGAAATAAGAAACATTGACAAACACTTTTGTCTCGTGGGAAGAATTCCCAATTAAATCTCTGGGATAACCAACAAAGACATTCATCCAATTTTGGCTGTATACTCTTAGACCAAAATTTAAAGAAAGGACTATTAGGGTTTATACCCATGCCATAACTCGTATGGTGTCATTTCAACGGATCATGATGATGCTCTATTCAGTGTAAAAGCGGTAGTCACTAAAGCATAATCCACACAAAAATATAATGGCGTCATAATATTTTATCTCATCATTGATCCAACAAGGTTTGGATACATCTCTCGGATACTCCATCATCATTATGATACTCCAAGAAACGTGAGTTGTAGAACAATTTCATAACTCTCTTAGATGTTCGCTAAAACTCGTAATTCAAATATTTCCCCATGATCCAATCATAGATATTTGACTTTTCTATTACGATGATTTCCACTTCATGTTGAAATTTATTTGAACCCATTCAAATGTTTCAAACTTCTTCCTTATTGAATATATCCACATATATATGCTCAATTCATTGTTGAAAGTTTTCATAAAGTAGAAGAATCTCCCGCACACAACTATGCTCAGTGAACCACATACATCATCATGTATTTTTCCACTAAGTTAGTTGCCCGTTCAACTTTTTGGCCTATGAACGGTATTTTAATCATTCTCTTTTAGAAAAGATTTGCAAGCGCCAAATGAAAAAATCAAATGACTCCAAAAATCCATTTGCATGGAGTTCCTTCATGCGTTCCTTTCTAACATGACCTAAATGGCGGTTCCACAAATAAGTGGAATTCAAATCATTTGCCTTATGGCATTTTAGCGTCTGGGGATATGTGTGTGTGTTTCACCATTAAGATTTATAATAACTTATCCATCACACATGGAGTAATGTCATAATTTGAACAACTCATTGTTTTCATTTGACGAGAGCAAAATAACAATTATTAAGTTCTTTATTATAAATTCTAAGGGCTAGATAGAATGCCAACGACGAACATAATAACACTTTATTTTGTTCCAGACGTGTATTCCTATCATATTCCTTGTCGATCACTTAGGCCATTGTATTCTTGTATTGCGTTGTTTTGTATGACACTTCATACCAACCAATGTAGTACTAATACCAAGAATTTCATAGTGTGACTTAACTAGGAATACAACCATAACATGTATATCATTTATATACACCTGAGCTAGACCTTCTAGTCTTTTCTTTTCTTTTTGCCAAAATATCTTTTGCGGTTTCTCTTTTAGCTTTCCACATTATTAGAAAAACACTTCAACATCATTAACTTCTAGAGTTTGTTGGTCAAATACCAATAACCTTGAGGTTCTTACTTTGAAGTTGATCATCATATGACAAGTGTTTCAGATTTCACTATTATTAACTTTGTAATATGATGAACAATTTCACTCCTAGTTTTATCCATCATATCATGACGACTTTCCGAGGCCATGTCTCAGTACATGCTAGGCTCGTAAAGTTTTAACCTTAGTATTTGCATGTGCAAATCTAGCTTGCACCCGTTGTATGCACATGTAGAATCTATCACACCCGATCATCACGTGATGCTCAAACGGCTTGAGTCTTAGCAACGATGCATATTAAGGATAGTCACTTCATGGATATGCGAATATTATTAGTGCCCCAATAGTTGGAGGATTGTGGCGCTTTGGCGTCTTCAACCTTCATACATTCCCATAAAACTTATGAGTTTATGTAGTCTCACCAAATTTATATTCTATCATCTTGCAATAAGGTCTTAGATATCACATATATCTCATACCTTGATTATTTCTGAAAACTAAATTTTCAGCTCCTTACTTTTCAAACAGATTTGAACTTCAAGTTTCATGGAGACAAGATAGCTTTGGGTACTAATTGAAACCATAGCTCTTTGAATCAACAATGTGAGGTTTACTAAAAGTTTGCAATAGGACTTAATCAATTCTTGATTCTTTAACAATACGGTACTAATCCGTAAAGTTTCTTATCGATTTAATGAGTATTTCTATCTCAATAACAAGACTAGCGCATAGTAGTAAACGGATGCCAATACTACAAAATTAATACAAAATACTACTGATTATGTTATGATAATTAGTTCATGTTTTAATCTAATTACTAATGAACTCCCACTTAATACAACATCCCTCATAGTTGTTAAGTGGTACACGATCCAAATCCACTACCAAAACCGATCATCACGTGAGATGATGTAGCTTCAATGGTGAACATCAACATGTTGATCATATCATCCATATGACTCGTGTTCAACCTTTCGGTTTCCGTTGTCCAGAGGCCATGTGCAGTACATGCTAGGCTCGTCAAGCAAACCCAAGTATTCAGCGTGTGCAACATTGTTTACACCGTTGTATGTGAGCGTTGAGTCTATCACATCCGATCATCACGAGATGCTTGAAACAGTGAGCATATACAACGGTGCATCTGAGGGGAGAACACTTTATTATCTCGATATTAATGTGAGGGATCATCTTATAATGCTACCGTCGCGATCTAAGCAAAATAAGATGCATAAAGGATTAACATCACATGCAATTCATATGTGATATGATATGGCCTTTTAGTCTTTGTGCCTTCGATCTTCATCTTCAAAGCACGGACATGATCTCCATCATCAACGGGCATGATCTCCATCATCGTCGGCGTAGCGTCAAGGTTCATGGCGCCGTCTTCATGGTTGTTCACCTCATGTAGCAACTATTACAACTACTTTGAAATACTACTCAACATGAAATTTAAAGACAACCATAAGGCTCCTGCGTTGCCACAATACAATAATGATCATCTCATACATATTCATCATCACATTATGGCCATATCACATCACCAAACCCTGCAAAAACAAGTTAGACGTCTCTAATTTGGTTTGCATATTTTACGTGGTTTAGGGTTTTCGAGAGAGATCTAATCTACCTACGAACATGAACCACAACGGTGATACTAGTGTTGTCAATAGAAGAGTAAATTGAATCTTCACTATAGTAGGAGAGACAGACACCCGCAAAGCCACTTATGCAATACAAGTTGCATGTCGAGCGTGGAGCAAATCTCATGAACGCGGTCATGTAAAGTTAGCACGAGCAGCTTCATCCCACTATGCCACAAAGATGCAAAGTACTCAAACTAAAGATAACAAGAGCATCAACGCCCACAAACCATTGTGTTCTACTCGTGCAACCATCTATGCATAGACACGGCTCTGATACCACTGTAGGATAACGTTGCATAGAAAACAAAAAATTTCCTACCGCGAACACGCAATCCAAGCCAAGATGCAATCTAGAAGACGGTAGCAACGAGGGGGTATCGAGTCTCACCCTTGAAGAGATTCCAAAGCCTACAAGAGGAGGCTCTTGTTGCTGCGGTAGAGCGATCATCTTGCCGCTTGCAAAGCGCGTAGAAGATCTTGATCACGATCGGTTCCGGCGCCACGAACGGGCAGCACCTCGTGCTCGGTCACACGTTCGGTTGTTGATGAAGACGACGTCCACCTCCCCGTTCCGGCGGGCAGCGGAAGTAGTAGCTCCTCTTGAATCCGACAGCACGACGGCGTAGTGTCGGTGGCGGTGAAGAAGTCGGCGGAGCTTCGCTAAGCTACGCGGGCTATATGGAGGAGAGGGAGGCGCTAGGGTTTGGGAGGGGTGGCCGGCCACTCAAGGGGCGGCCAGCTTGTGGTCTTGGGGTGGCCGGCCCCCTCCCTTGGCCCCTCATTATATAGGTGGATCCCAAGTGTTTGGTGTCCAAGTCTTCGAATAAGACCCGAAACCAAAACCTTCCATAGGAGGGGGAAACCTCGCCCAACTAGGACTCCCACCCAAGGTTGGGAATCCCACATCCAAATTGGGGTGTGGCGGGACACCTATGGTGGAGTCCACTTGGGACTCCACCCCATCTAGGGCTGGCCGGCCATGGTGGTGGAGTCCCATGTGGACTCCACCTTCCTTGGTGGTTTCTTCCGGACTTTTCTAGAACCTTCTAGAACCTTCCATAGAACCTTCCGCGACATTTTATTTCACATAAAATGACATCCTATATATGAATCTTATTCTCCGGACCATTCCGGAACTCCTCGTGATGTCCGGGATCTCATAGGGACTCCGAACAAATATTCGAACTCCATTCCATATTCAAGTGCTACCATTTCAACATCCAACTTTAAGTGTGTCACCCTACGGTTCGTGAACTATGCGGACATGGTTGAGTACTCACTCAGGCCAATAACCAATAGCGGGATCCTGGAGATCCATAATGGCTCCCACATATTCAACGATGACATTAGTGATCGAATGAACCATTCACATACATTACCAATTCCCTTTGTCTCGCGATATTTTACTTGTCCGAGGTTTGATCATCGGTATCACTCTATACCTTGTTCAACCTCGTCTCTGACAAGTACTCTTTACTAAATGCCGTGGTATGTGGTCTCTTATGAACTTATTCATATGCTTGCAAGACATTAGACGACATTCCACGAGAGGGCCCGAGTATATCTATCCGTCATCGGGATGGACAAATCCCACTTTGTTGATCCATATGCCTCAACTCATACTTTCCGGATACTTAATCCCACCTTTATAGCCACCCATTTACGCAGTGGCGTTTGATGTAATCAAAGTACCTTTCCGGTATAAGTGATTTACATGATCTCATGGTCATAAGGACTAGGTAACTATGTATCGAAAGCTTATAGCAAATAACTTAATGACGAGATCTTATGCTACGCTTAATTGGGTGTGTCCATTACATCATTCATATAATGATATAACCTTGTTATTAATAACATCCAATGTTCATGATTATGAAACTAATCATCCATTAATCAACAAGCTAGTTTAAGAGGCATACTAGGGACTTCTTGTTGTCTACATATCACACATGTACTAATGTTTCGGTTAATACAATTATAGCATGATATATAAACATTTATCATAAACATAAAGATATAAATAATAACCACTTTATTATTGCCTCTAGGGCATATCTCCTTCAAAGTTCACATCAACATGCTCTTCTTGAGCAACCAATGAAGCTAAAGGAACATTATTTGGATCAACATTAGATCTACCATTCACAAGCATAGAAATAATCACATCAATCTTATCACTCAAGGAGGAGGTTTCTTCAACAGAATTTACCTTCTTACCTTGTGGAGCCCTCTCAGTGTGCCATTCAGAGTAATTTATCATCATATCATCAAGAAGATTTGTTGCCGCCCCCAAAGTGATGGACATAAAAGTACCTCCAGCAGCTGAATCCAATAGGTTCCACGAAGAAAATTTTAATCCTGCATAGAAGCTTTGGATGATCATCCAAGTAGTTAGTCCATGGGTTGGGCAATTCTTTACCAAAGATTTCATTCTTTCCCATGCTTGGGCAACATGCTCATTATCCAATTGCTTAAAATTCATTATGGTACTTCTCAAAGATATAATTTTAGCAGGAGGATAATATCTACCAATGAAAGCATCTTTACATTTAGTCCATGAATCAATACTATTCTTAGGCAAAGATAGAAACCAATCTTTAGCTCTTCCTCTTAAGGAGAAAGGAAACAATTTCAATTTTATAATGTCACCATCTACATCCTTATATTTTTGAATTTCTCAAAGTTCAACAAAATTATTAAGATGGGCAGCAGCATCATCAGAACTAACACCAGAAAATTGCTCTCGCATAATAAGATTTAGTAAAGTAGGTTTAATTTCAAAAAATTCTGCTGTAGTAGCAGGTGGAGCAATAGGTGTGCATAGGAAATCATTATTATTTGTGCTAGTGAAGTCACACAACTTAGTGTTTTCAGTAGTATTCATTTTAACAGTAGTAAATAAAGCAAACTAAATAAAGTAAATGCAAGTAACTAATTTTTTTTTGTGTTTTTAATATAGAGAACGCAAACAAGACAGTAAATAAAGTAAAACTAGTAACTAATTTTTTTGTATTTTTGATATAGAGAACAAACAAAACAGTAAATAAAATAAAGTAAAGCAAGACAAAAACAAAGTAAAGAGATTGGATGTGGGAGACTCCCCTTGCAGCGTGTCTTGATCTCCCTGGCAACGGCGCCAGAAAAATCCTTGATGCGTGCAGTTGACACACGTCCGTTGGGAACTCCAAGAGGAAGGTGTGATGCGTACAGTAGTGAGTTTTGCCTCAGTGTGAAACCAAGGTTATCGAACCAGTAGGAGTCAAGGAACACGTGAAGGTTGTTTGTGATGGAGTGTAGTGCGGCGCAACACCAGGGATTTCGGCACCAACAAGGAACCTGCACAACACAATCAAAGTACTTTTCCCCAACGTAACAGTGAGGTTGTCAATCTCACCGGCTTGCTGTAAACAAAGGATTAAACGTATGGTGCGGAAAATGATGTTTGTTTGCGAAGAACAGTAAAGAACAGAGTTTGCAGTAGATTGTATTTCAGATGTAAAAGAATGGACCGGGGTTCACAGTTCACTAGTGGTGTCTCTCCCATAAGATAAATAGCATGTTGGGTGAACAAATTACAGTTGGAGCAATTGACAAATAGAGAGAGGGCATAACAATGCACATACATATCACGATGACTACTATGAGATTTAATCAGGGCATTACGACAAAGTACGTAGACCGCTATCCAGCATGCATCTATGCCTAAAAAGTCCACCTTCGGGATAGCATCCGCACCCCTTCCAGTATTAAGTTGCAAACAACAGATAATTGCATTAAGTATGGTGCGTAATGTAATCAACACAAATATCCTTAGACAAAGCATTGATGTTTTATCCCTAGTGGCAACAGCACATCCACAACCTTAGAACTTTCTGTCAGCACATCCCCGAGATTCAATGGAGGCATGAACCCACTAACGAGCATAAATACTCCCTCTTGGAGTTACAAGTATCAACTTGGCAGAGCCTCTACTAACCTTGGAGAGCATGCAAGAACATAAACAACATATATGATAGATTGATAATCAACTTGACATAGTATTCCATATTCATCAGATCCCAACAAACACAACATGTAGCATTACAAATAGATGATCTTGATCATGATAGACAGCTCACAAGATCTAACATGATAGCACAATGAGGAGAAGACAACCATCTAGCTACTGCTATGGACCCATAGTCCAGGGATGAACTACTCACACATCAATCCGGAGGCGAGTCCTCCGGGAGATGATTCCCCTCTCCCCGGCGGGGGTGCGGAGGTGATCTCTGAATCCCCAAGAGATGGGATTTGCAGCGCGTCTCTGGAAGGTTTTGTATCGTGGCTCTCGGTATAGGGGTTTTCGCGACGAACGCTATAAGTAGGCGGAAGGGTAGGGTTGGAGGCGGCGCGGGGCCCCACACCATGGGCGGCACGGGCCACAGCTGGCCGCGCTGCCCTATGGTTACGGGCCCTCGTGGCCACTTCATATTCCCTCCGGTCTTAAGGAAGCTTATTGGAAAAATAAGACCTGGGCGTTGATTTCGTCAATTCCGAGAATATTTCCTTTTAGGATTTGAAACCAAAACAGCAGAAAACAGCAACTGGCCCTTCGGCATCTCGTCAATAGGTTAGTGCCGGAAAATGCATAATAATGACATAAAGTGTGTATAAAACATGTGAGTATCATCATAAAAGTAGCATGGAACATAAGAAATTATAGATACGTTTGAGACGTATCAAGGCCCAACAACTGTCTACGGGAATAGAAGCGTGCGTAGACATCAAGCTATTTTTAAGGCGCCGTTGCGGGAGGTAAGGTAAAAGGTATTCACATCCTCAAACTACTAAGCTATTTCCTATGCTTGTTGCCGGTGTGTGAGTGCTCAAGCTATTTCCTTTAGATCCTGCAATTATATCTTTTTGTTTCTTGTTTTTATTTTCACTAGTTAGGCTTAATGGAAAACAACAAAAATATTAGAGATCTTTATAGTATTTATCTTGAGTTAGGACATGAGGTGTTTGCAGAGAAAATTAAAAAACCCATGGAACTTTGTTTGCAAAATAGTTGTAGCAATGTTATTAGCATGAACTCTTTGAATACTATTATTGCTAATGCTATGGAAGAATTTAAGATTGGGGAAGCTGGTTGTGATATTTTTAGTCCCCCAAGTTTTGATGAGAAAATTTACTTTGATGATACTTTGCCTCCCATTTATGATGATTATAATGATCTTGGTATTTTGGTGCCACCTACTATGGAGGATAAAGGTTACTATGATTATACCATGCCTGCAATTTATGATGATTACAATGATGAATATGATATTTTTAGTCCACCTACTATTGAGGGAGAAAATTAATTATGATTTACAATATGACTCCTATATATGATGATTATGGTGATGAGAATAATAATGATAGCTATTTTATTGAATTTGCTCCCATACAATTAATAGTAATGACTATGCTTATGTGGAGAGTAATAATTTTATGCATGCATGATAAGAATGTTTTTATGTGATAGTTATATTGTTCAGTTTGTTCATGATGCTACTGAAAGTTATTATGAGAGAGGGAAACATGGTTATATGCATCTTAATAATATTAAGTTTCCCCTCTTTATGTTGAGAATCTTGAAGTTGCGCTTGTGTTGCCTTTCTATGCTTGTTGCATTATGCTTACATGACTTGTTTATTTCCAAGATTCCTTTTCATAGGAAGTGGGTTAGACTTAAAAGTGTTTCTTACTTGCTTTTGATGCTCTCTTTTGCTTCAACTCTTATTTCTTGCGAGAACATCATTAAAATTACTGAGCCCATCTTAATGGCTATAAAGAAAGCACTTCTTGAGAGATAACCCATGTTTTTTATTTTTGCTACTGTTTTGTTTGTGTCTTGGAAGTTGTTAACACTACTGTAGCAACCTCTCCTTATCATGTTTATTTTGTTTTTGTGCCAAGAATTGCCTTTAATGGTAAGAAAGTGGTATTTGGGAGATTTGCAATCTTGTTTACTGTTTCTGATTCGTCACGAGAAAAATCGTCAAAGAAATCACCAGAACGTCAATTTAGAGCTGCCAATTTACGAGGCTTCCTCCCCAGAGTATTTATCTAGCTTTCATTAGTTCAGAGTTATTATTCGAGTTACGCATAGCGTAACTATTTTTCAAAAATCAATCTTTACGGACTGTTCTGTTTTGACAGATTCTTACACTGTTTTTGCATTTGCATCTTTTTGCCCACCTTTTTTGAGTTCTCTTGATGAAAGAACATTCTTGAAGTGTGCTACAGTAGCTAATGCTTATTAAAATCTTTTTATATGTCATGCTTTGAACTTTGTAGGTTTGATTAATATTATCATTACACTAAGCATTGCGCTAATGAGATTTGCTTGATGAAGTTTTGTATGAAGGAAGTTTTCAAGTGTAGGAAAAGAAGAATGATGAGATGAGATGAAGAGATGGACAAAATCTCCAAGCTTAGGGATGCCCATGTCACCCCAAGATATATTCAAAAAGTACAAGCGTCAAAAGCTTGGGGATGCCCAAGGCATCCCCTTCTTCATCAATAAAAAATATCAGGTCCTATTTACTGTTCACTATAGTTTTATTGCTTGAGCTTTTATTTTCGTTTTGTTTTCTTAGTTCTCTTGAATAAATTGGATCATACCTTGTTGTTGGGAGAGAGACCACGCTCTGCTTTTTCATATGAACACTTGTGTTCTTCGCTGCACCCTAATATTCATGGCGGAGAGCAGAAAGCGCCGACACTTATTGTTATTTTGTTGGAAAGCAGAAAATGCTTCATGTGTTAATTGGTATATTGTCTTGAATAATTTGATACTTGGCTTGAATTGTTTTGAGATCTCATGGATCATGTTTAAGCTCTTGCATCATGTAGTTTAAACCTATTAGTGGAGAACTACCGTGGGAGAAGCTTGTTGAAATTTGGATTGCATGATTGATCTCTCTACGGTCCTAGAATATTTTTACGGTAAAAGTGTTTGAGCAACAAGGAGACAGTTGTAGAGTCTTATAATGCTTGCAATATGTTCTTATGTAAGTTTAAATACTGTACCGGTTCATAATTGTGTTTGCTTCAAACAACCTTGCTAATAAAAGCCTTGTGCTTGAGAGGGAAATGCTTCTCGTGCATCCAAAAAACCTTGAGCCAAAACTGCTCATGCCATTTGTGTCCACCATAACTACCTACTATGTGGTATTTCTGCATTGCCATTCCAAAGTAAATTGCTTGTGTTGCCTACCTTTAAAATTTCATTCCTTGTCTTTGCAATACATAGCTCATGGGAAAGAGCTTAAAAACTATTGTGGTATTGAATATGTTGCTTATGTATCTTATTTCTTATAAGTTGCTTGTTGAGCGGATAACCATATTTCTGGGAGCGCCATCAACTTTTTACACCTTTGTTGAATATCATGTGAGTTTCTATGCATGTTCATCTTGTCTGAAGATAAGGGTGATTTATCATGATTAAATGGTTTGAGTATGCATATTGTTAGAGAAGAACATTGGAGGGCTGCCAACCAAAGCCATGTATCATGGTGGAAGTTTCAGTTTGGACATTAAACCTCAATCTCTTATGAGAATATTATTGTTGAATGCTTTAAGCATTAAAAGAGGAGTCCATTATCACATTTTTCTATGTTGTCCCAGGTATGGATGTCCTCAAGTTGAGATCTATCAAGGCCCCGAGAAATCAAAATGCGATCTATCTCATTGGACCTTTATACAGGCGGCATAGAGTACCCCTTTGTGACACTTGGTTGAAACATATGTAATGCAATGATAATCCATGGAAATCAGGAGCTAATTAGGACAAAGGTGCGAGCACTATTGGTATTCGATGCATGAGGCTTGCCCAACTTATAAGAGGTCTTATGCATTAACACATATGAATTATTACTACCGTTGACAAAATTGTTTCCATGTTTTCAAAATGAAAAGCTCTAGCACATGAGTAATCCATGCTTCCCTCTGCGAAGGGCCTTTCTTTTACTTTATGTTGAAGTCAGTTTACTACTTACTTTCTATATCTTAGAAGCAAACACTTGTGTCAAGCTGTGTACATTGATTCTTACATGTTTACTTATTGCACTTGTTATATTGCTTTATGTTGACAACTATCCATGAGATATACATGTTTACAGAAGTTGAAAGCTTAATTGCTGAAAGCTTAAATCTTCCTTTTGTGTTGTTTCAAACCTCTCTTATTAAAGAATCTATTGCTTTATGAGTTAAGCATTGTTATGCAAGACTTTTTTTGATGCTTGTCTTGAAAGTACTATTCATGAAGAAGTTTTTGCTATATGTTATCTATTTGTTAGCAAACTATAGATCATTTGCCTTGAGTCACTTCATTCATCTCATATGCTTTACACAATAGTATGATTAAAGATTATGTTGGTAGCATGTCACTTCGGAATTTTTTTTATCGTTTACCTACTCGAGGGCGGAAGTAGGAACTAAACTGAGGGATGCTTGATACGTCTCCCAACGTATCTATAATTTCTGATGTTCCATGCTAGTTTTATGAACCTACATGTTTTGCTCACACTTTATAATGTTTTTAGCAGCATTTTCAGGACTAACCCTATTAACAAAGATCAGCAAGTGCCAGTTCCTATTTCTGCTATTTTTGGTTCAGAGAAAAATTTGTTCGGAGCAATATTCTAGGAATTCGACAGGGAAACAAAAGCAAACCTCCTATTTTGCCGAAGGACGGACCGGAACATCGAGAGGAGAGTCGGAAGCTGGACGATGGGAGCCCCACACCACCCACTAAGCTTGGGCGCGGCGGCCAAGAGGGGGCGCTCCCCCTAGGGTGTGGGCCCTCGGGACTGCCACGAGCATGTCGCCCTTACGCCTTATAAATTCCTCGCGACGGAAAACCCTACATCAATCTATCATACTCCAGGAAAGACTCCGGGGGCACGCGCCGCCATCGTGAAACTCCGTTTCGGGAGACGAAGTCTCTGTTCCGGCACTCCATTCAGGACGGGGAATTGCCCAGGAGTCATCTCCATCGACACCACCGCCATCTTCATCCGCCGTTGTTGTCTCCCATGATGAGGAGGAGTAGTTCTCCCCCGAGGGCTGAGGAAGGCTCTACCGGTAGCTATGTGGTTCATCTCTCTCTCTCCATGGTGTGATCTTTATGAGATATGTAGATGTTACTCTTGTCTATTATGCACTCTAGAGGTTACTTTAATATGAACCTCCGGATGTTTGTGTAGCTTGTTTACTCCGGCTTGAGGTGTGCTCTTGTAGCCCTACACAATGAATGGTGTTTGTTATCCAACAAGAGAGTGTTTGAGAGTACCACTTATTTGTTCATCTATGTGATCATAGGCTTTGCAATCTAGATGTCATATGCTATTCCAAGTGTTTTTATTATGTGAACTTTGGAGTTCTTGTGACTCACGGTGTAATGGTGAGTAGTGTGTGCGCCGTGTGTAACTCCCATATGAATTGTGGTGTGTTAGTACACCTCCTATGAATGCTCACGGTGACGAGTGTGGGGTGTTTATTAGTTACTTGGGAATACGCCTTTGGGGGTGTGCTTTTGCACACTTGCCCAATGAATTTGAGTTCTTTATCCGACGGAGAGTAGTATGATGAAGTGCTTATATTTATATTCAATTATGATTGCAATGTTGAGAGTGGCCACTAGTGAAAGTGATGAGGATCCCTAGGCACTTGTTTTAGGAATACTGCAAACTTATCGGCACTTCTAACATCTTCATTTACTGCATCTTTACTTCCTGCAATATTTACTTCCAGATCGCAATTATCGTTTACCACCATCTATACCACCTGCGTTTTAATATCTCTTCGCCGAACTAGTGCACCTATACATCTGACAAGTGTATTAGGTGTGTTGGGGACACAAGAGACTTCTTGTATCTTAATTGCAGAGGTTGCTTGAGAGGATATCTTTGACCTCTACCTCACATGAGTTACGATAAAACTTGGGTGATTCATAAGGGGAAACTTACTTTAACTTTGTTCTACAAACCTACTGCTCTTGGAGGCCCAACAACATCTCCCAAGGGAATAGAAGCGTGCGTAGACATCAGCTCCTAAGAGTGGGAAGAGTAAGTGAATAGCGATGTGTCTTATACTTCGAACAAGGCAGCCGCTCGCTTCTTCTCCAACCTTGGGCTCCTCGCACCGGGCACGGAGAAGACAAGGAGCTCACGGAACACCCGATTTGCTCAGGCAAAGGATGCCGACCTAGCTCAAGTAAGATTGAGCGAGGCGCATTGTCAAGAGAAACAGATTTTCCTTCGGAAGTTAAGAAGCGCGAACCGACGCACGGATGTTCTTTGAGAGGATACTGCCTGCCTTCTTGAAGGAAGGCTCGAAGCGGGAGGTTACAGCGGCTTGACAATAACGACTCTGGTGGGCGGGATCCAGTTAATTTGGGTCCAGAGAATGGCCGGCAACTCAGCGAGAGTGCCTACGGTGATAGAGACTCTGCGTCTGAGTGAGGGCTCCTTCTTTTGCTTATATAAGATTCTCCTTTGTGTTAAGAGTACCTTTAGTATCATTCCCTTTTGCTCTTTGTGGAAACTTAGGACCATACGCGCCATAATAAGTCCTCGTGAATGATACTCATCGATTCCTCTCATGGGCGTGCAGCAGGATGATCATGTAGGCTCCTTACCAGGGCTTACTTTGTTAGGATAAGAATTTCATGCAAGAAAACCATCATGTATGCGTGTTCTTGTTGGTTCCTTGAGGAGGCAACCATAAGACTTTTGCATGTAAGCTACGAAGACCTTGTTTCTTGTTGGATTTCCCAGGAGGTAAGCGCAAGGCTTTCATATGGGGGTTGTCATGTATGCATGTTCTTGTTGGTTCCTCGAGGAGGTAGCAGTAAGACTGACGTGTAAACTTTGAGCATTGACTCATTGTTGGACCTCGAGGAGAGTGACCGTGAGGTTCTTGTAGCGAGAGGTGTCACGTATGCCTGTTCTTGTTGGTTCCTCGAGGAGGTAACCATAAGACTTTACATGAAGGCTCACGAACGTGACTCCTTGTTGGTCGCTCGAGGAGGCGGCCATGGGTTTGCACACGAGGGGCATCCTTTATGCGTTCTCTTGATGGTTCCTCTAGGAGGTGACCATAAGATTCACATGTAGGCTACCGATGTGTCTCCTTGTGAGGTCCTCGAGAGAGAACCGATGCTTAGAGGTTACGCATGTGTGTTTTGCTCATGCGATGTGTTTCTCGAGTGTGTTGTGGTGCGAGGAGATCGGATACCCGGTGACTTGGTGAGGTGGCTTAAGCTTGGCCGAGGTGGCGACCCCTGTTGCCAGGCTCACGATGCTAGTGTAGGGCCAGTGGATTAGCCCGACCAAGGAACACGATGCCGAGCCCCGCTCTCGCGAGCTGCACAATCGAGAACTCGAGGAACGCTTTGAGACAAGTGTTTGAATTCCATGAAGACCAATCCAAAAAAAAGACCAACTTGAGATCCTCCTAAAAAGACCAATCCAAAAGACCAATTTGTGAACTGTAAATACCAATCTGATAGACCAGTTTGTGAACTTCATAAAGACCAATGTCAAGGACCAGTTTGCAAACTTGAGAATACCCATACGAGGGAAATAGATGCATACTGCGCATTCTTGAAGGATTTTATGATTGCTTTGCTTACAACACTTTGTCTTTGAAACTTTTCAGAAATGCAAGCCTGCCTTTGAGCATTTTTGCGACTAGCGTGCCCAGCAGTGTGGTGACCTAATATTGATTCGCATGGCCCGGTTATCTGTCGTTGTTGTCCCGACAGCCAGGCTGCGGACATTCCTTCTTGGGTGAGCCAGGAAGCGTGTGGGATGCGTGTTGACGCGATTCCCTAGCCCCAGAGCTGACTTATCGTAGCGCGCTAGAGATCCTCGCTTCAGCTCACCCGGAGCACAGTGCCAGCAGGTGCCAAGCAGCGAACTGGACCGATACCCGGCGAATTGGTCCCTCCGTACCGTCACGAGGGTCTGATGAACGAAAGATCCTCGCTCTGCGCCCGGTTGGGACACGCGTGTGCCGGCTCGAGGGAGCCTGCGGCGGTCCGGCTCCCATGGAGAGTGTAAATTTTGCTCAATCATCTGAAGGTGGGTGGTACCAGCACGAAACTCCTCCACCACTTGCGCTTCGCGGCACAGGGAGCAGCACCGAGGACGACGTCGGTGAAACGCCGTGAAGGAACGCATACTCTCCCCGGGGACGGCACAACGCTTCGAGGGCTGAGATCCCGCAGTCTGAGCGGCGCGAGGTGTGATGCAATTTGCCCCGTTGAGGTGGAGACTTCTTTCCTTTTGCTTCTCGGGAACTAGGCACGTCTGCACCGCCAGGGCTTCACCTTGACTCACCCCAGATAGAGGGGGCAAGAAAGGATGCTCGGCGGCGAGAGCTCCCTCTCGGTGCAGCATCTCTCGAGAGCCCCGACGGATTGTCGCAACCTCGGCCATCGCGTGTCACCGAGTCCTCGAATCTTGTGCTCAACCACTGAGTCGGAGCTCGTTATCGGACAGGCCGGAGCAGCTCATGCGTCAACCTGGAGCGATCTCAATGAGCCCCGGCTCCAACGACGGTCCAACTAGCGACATGTGAGCTCCGCAGGATTAGCCATGAAAATCTGATCGAAAGGCGGTCGGAGAAGAACAATAATGAGGCCAAGGTCCCCTACCAGCGCAACAAACTCCAAAGATTCGCATCGCCGAAGGAACCACGGGTATCCTTGAACCCGAAAGGTTCGAACACGAGAGCTCAAAATCCGTCGCCACCTTGCCGAGGCAGGCATCGAAGAGAGAGACACGGCGGTTAACCGAGTTCAGGAGACCTCGGAAAGGTAAAACCCCTATGTCCTACTTTGGTGGATGTATTGAAGGTCGAGAATGGAGAAGATGACCGTGCGAATGTCTAGGGTTTGTGATCGCTTATGGATCATCCCCTTCCAAGGCTAGTCCTTTTGCAGACGAGCTGGTCCTCTTTCCCCGAAGTATCTTGAGGGGAAAGGGACCTACCACATCTCCAAGCCCGAGGGTGGGAAACTCCCACGCCCGCGAGGATGGACATAGTCCATGGTCGTTTAAAGTGTCGGTCCTGACGGCAATCTTTGATGTAGTCAATGACGCCTCCTACGCGGTTTGTGCCGTCCACCGACCTTGCATTAAAGGGGCAAGGACGGGGGTCTTGGCTGCCCTGGTCCTCGTCGAGCCCGCTTTAATGCCAAAGGGACAATGGAATCTTTCCTCCTCGGGGCCGAAGCTTTTGAGCTCAGCCATGACGTTTGCGATACCCAGCCCTGGCATGTCCCAGCTTTGGAGCCCACTGCTTTCTTTCTTTGCCGCAGGCATTACAAGGTGGAAGCTTAAAGCTCCTTGGTTGATCTTATCGCCTACAAAGGGTCTCTGGCTGGAGAGGTTGATGTCTCGTGAACCTCCAACGAGAGAGTTCCCTTCCAGAGCTTATCTTAACATCCAGGCCCCGATGTCTCCGAGAGGGTTTAAGCCTCGCGGAGCCTCACTCGACCACGTAACCTCCTCGAGTGATTGTTTTATTCAGGACTCTAAGGGCCTAGCGGCCCGGTAGGTCCATGGCACCTTTTGTCGGGGGATCCACACAACTAAGGACTAAAATAGCCTAGCGTGAGAAGGTGTTGAATATAAATACAATGCATAGTCTTTTTTTCCATCGATTCGGACTTTTGGTTCAATTGGCTAATGCAGCAATCTTTCATCTGAGCAGGCGACAAAGAGAATGGAGAAAGAGAAGATTCAAGAGTAAGCGACCGTGAATTTCTCGGGATACGACACTTTGAGGTACGTGTTTGTCTCTCTCTCTCTCTCTCTCTCTCTCTCTCTCTCTCTCTCTCTCTCTTCGTTCTCCGGTGGATCTCAGTCTGCTTGCTTCCTTCGCCGAGCTTAGCAGAGACATATGCACCAAGCTTAAGCTTTTCTCACAGATCGTCATGTTGGAGTGCACATGGGGTCATCGGAGACAATAGAGGTTTTCGACGATTACCGTCCCTATGGTCGGGATTTGTGAGATGTGGATCTCTTTAAAATTTTCTATCGCATGTAGATTCCAGGCGAGATTTTCTCTAATAGCACATGTAGTTGAAACCAATAGTTACACATGAGTTACAAATGAGATTTTTCTTATTTTGACTCAAAATAAATGTGCTTTCTTAAACTCCAACCATCGAAGAAGTTATATTCACTAGTGGACAACGGGGCTATAGACGAGTTCATTTGGGCCTTTAGTCCCGGTTTCCAAACCGGGACCAATTAGCGCGGACTTAAGGTCCCCCCTTTGATCCAGGTTGTAGCTCAAGCAGGGACTAAAGGTCCGCCCACGTGAGCTCTTTGGCGTGCGTCGAGGAAAAACCCTTACCGCCCGATTTGTAACACGAACCAGGACTGGGATTATTTAGTTAGTTTTTATCCTATTTGGTTCCCAATTATTTTTCGCTCCTCTTTTTTTCCTATTTTTCAGAATTTCTATTCTTCCGATTCTTTAACTAGCATTTTAGTTTCTAACTCCACTTAATCTCTAACTTCACCCTTAATCTCTAGTCCGTTAACTTACTCGTGGTCCAACACTCGATCACCCATCCTCCCACTACTCCAAGCACTAACATACGCTTAACTTCCAAGTTCCTTTCTCATCCCAGCTTCCAAGTGTTTGTGCGCATGTTGTGATACTAGTATCATATCAATCCTATTAACATGTTAGTGCGATGTCACACTTATTATTTATTATTCGAATTCCAAATAATTATTTTAATAAACAAAACTAATAACGTACATGTTGTGGTAATGGTATTATAATTATAATTTTTTAAATCTGTATTATAATTGTTTTTTTAATTTTATTATTTTTTAATATTTTTTTGCCAAACTTGAAAATTTGAAAATCTAAAAATTACTTACTTTATGGTTAAATAATATTAATCTTTTATGCATGATGCTAATTATTATTTTAAAAAATTTAAGGCAAATTCGAATTTACAGCAAAAACTAAAATCTTCTGCTGTCATATTTTCATTTGGAATTTTGAGGAGTAAAAATTGGCCAACATGATCGTGAACCTTGGTGGTCGGATATAACTTTTTCCCAGGATTTTTTTTATATATTGTACGTTTTTTTTCGACGTAAATGCAAAGGATTATTGCGGTTTTACCATTTTCAAAACATTTTTGCAAAATAAGTGAAGCTTCAAATTTGTTAATTTTTTCACTAATAGTAGGTTGCATAACATACAAGAATCCGAAAACATATTATTTTTTGAATTTTGTATGTTTTCTTTTCTATTTTACGAGTGTTAAAAAAGAGGATCCACGAGAGGGGTGCATGGGGAGGCAAAAAACGCTGAGTCACGGTTAGTATCTAGTAAACCGGAATTTAAAAAATAGCCCATCTGGCAAGCGGAATTTAAAGGTTTTAAACGATGAGCAAGGTAATACGCCTATTAGTCAGGTTTGGTTGGCAAAACGGGAACTAAAGGGTGGGACGAAAAGCCTCTTTTAAAGCTAGTATTGCTTACTTGTGCTCAAAGATGAATCTAGCCATATTAATTTAGTGTCATAAATGCTGCTACTTTTTCTATAAAAGTTGGGTCAAAATTAATAAAAAAAAGTTTGACTTAGGAGAATGTCCAAACAGAGGGACTAGCTCGTCAAATATATTTGTATCCAATTATTTAGAAGATATCTAATCATATACGTACGTATGTCATTTGCCCCAGATGTCCAGCAAGATCATCAATCACTTAACTAGGGAAAATCAATCAGTGGCTTTCCCCCTTCTTTTCAAGCGCATAGTCCTCATGTATGGTTCGGGGAAAAAAAAAAAGAGAATAGAGAGAAGAGCCTTACTGTACTTTGAAGACAAAAAATCAGCATGAGATGCACTTCAAAAATTGTATCAGATTATTATTGAAATTGGTGCGTGACAATCATGGCATAACAGTCATGAATACAATTGCGACGGGTCCGCACAAGCATGTATCTAACCAAGTACTCAAAATAATTAATATGCGTTCTTAAACACGACCATGAAAGGATTGTCGCTGATAGTGAGCCATGTCTTATCCTTGTAAGCAAGCAAGCCTAAATCTCGGCACAGCGTTTTATCATCAACGCATGCTACTAACTGTATCCCGCCGTGTTTTCACCGTGCTTCCTCGATCCGGAACAAACCAAAGGACTTGATGCCGTCTTCGTTTCCCAGCAGCGAGATACTGATGCTGCCCACGACGATAGCCGGGGGCTGCCTACTGGTGATGTGCCAGTCGTTCCTTTTGGCGCAGAAAGTATTGAATTGGGTGATGAACTTCGATGAACACGTCGCTGGATTGGCGGATGGAAGAATCGGCGGAAAAGCGTTGCGTGGTTTGATGGATACCGGGATGCCGAGGAGAGTCTTACCGCTCTCTTGGGCCACGAAGTTCAGGCATCGTATAGCCACTGGGGACGTATGTGAGGCCACACTCCGTTGCTAGGATTCGCCGGGAAGATGTAGTAGCCGAAATCACTCCCTTAGCTCCCTTGCCGTCAGCGTCAACCATACAAGTTGGGTGGGATCCATGGAAATACATTGGATGGAGATGACTAGGAGCTGGATGAGGGGGAGAAGGAGTAGGACTTTCATGATGGTTGGCCTTGTGTCTTGCTTGCAATCTTGACAAATGGTTTCACAATTGGCTACTATTTATAATCGTAGCGATGCCAGACAACAGTTATTTTTGATTATTTTAAAAGTCCTGTACTTGTACGGGATTAAGAGTCGAATCGAAAAATTATTTGTTTCCAATTATGTTTCCGAGCAGTTTATTGTCAATTATTTCCAAGATATCCAATCAGATATAAGTTAATACTTGATAGGAATCCAGCACAAAGTTTATGGATGAGTCTAGGAGCTGACGCGTGCCCGTTGGTACGTCTGAGCACTCAACCAAGAGCGGAAGCAGACTAGTTTTGTAAAGTGAACACTGTATTTATGGTTATTGCAGCACATGCACTATGATGACATGTAAATGCACATTAATTATCCTTTTAAAATGTTTAAAAGCCTATAACTTTACCGCGCAGGATGTAGAAATTAGAATCAGCTTTCCGCGTTTGAATTTCTTGCGGTGAGCTCTTCAAAACTAGATCTCGTTTCTATGTATTTTGATGAAGTTTTTTCTGAAACCAACTTCTACGATCCGACAAAGCAATTATAATGCGATCTGATGCAACTTTAGTGTTGGGGGAAGTAACTTTCTTGCTGTACAACGTGAATCTACATTCACAATAAAAGTTGCATTGCTGAACGCCTTAAAAGTTGCTCAGCCATCCGTCGGGGTGATGAGGTGGGCACCGAAGTTGCTTCACTGGCCGTGAAGATTAGATGTCCATATATCACATTACTCATTCGAGTACTAAAGTTATACTGCGAGGATACTAATTTTGCTACGATTAGGTGACGTCAAGAAGTTGCTCTTAGAGTTAGAAAGCTATGCGATAAGCGAACCTGGCACGACATTGTTGTCAAGTGGGGCACTTAAGTTATGCGTCACACATTCAAATTACTCCTATGGACACCAAAGGTATTATCGGGCACAAAAGTTGTGCCTTCCGTGTACATTATCACAAAAAGTATTCGTATTAGATTGCACGTAGCAAAGTTGCTTTGCTTCGCTTTTACGCAAAGTTGTTTTCTGCACAATAAAGTTATACATCTGCGCATCAAAGTTGCTTGTTAATTTTTTTGTCGAAACATATGAAAATGTGGGCTGATTTTACGAAGGCTAAATACGTGGAGATTTTAAAAGTGAAAAGCGGTGTAATTTCGCCAGCACGTGTTTAAAAGTTACAGCTTTTTAAAAAGCGGCTAACTAACATTAGGTAGCCTCTGCAGTGGGGTGTAACAGCCTGTGGCCTAGTGCGTGTGCCCATTAAGTTCTAGGCTAGTGGCTGCGCGACCATTTCATTAGATTTCAGGAAAGGTTATTCGTTTCCCGTGTTTTGCAAGATATGCACTCATTTAATTAGGGTGTAACAATGAAAAATCTGAAATTAAGCAATCACTAAAATTGATAGTCAATTATTGAAATTAACTGCCAAAATGCCAACAGTCCAGGCGCAGGCGATGTGCCGAGGGCTTTTTGTCAGGACCGTCCACATAAGGCTCAAACATGGCAAGCCGCCAGAGGAGGGCCAAGACCTATTATCTTGAGGCCATCTTCCCACACTTCTAGTCCGGCAGACTACATCCCAGGCAGCTTCTTGCGCGGACAAGCATTATCATTCGATCCTATAAAATGTTTTTCTTCACTTGGAAATTGTTGAAGCTTTTACTACAGCAGGGGCGACAGATGGAGTGAATCTTTGTGCATCCTTGCTGATAATGGATTTTGCATCTTTCATAGGGAATGTCACCTATCAGTTTTTGTCAAGAGAAGCCAACAAGATTGGTGATGATATAGCTAGGTTTTGCTTTCCAGGGCCATGAGCAAGTTTCGAATGCACTATTTTCCCTTACCAAGGTATTTAAGGTGTTTAAAGAGTAGAAAGATTTATAGTGAGAGCGGACTTGCTGCTAGCTATAATGATAAGTGTGTTTCAAAAAAAAAAAGCAGCAATCATTTAGCCATTCAGTAGTACAAACGAAGAAATCCCAGTAACGATGCATGTTTTCTCTCTCTCATGTTCTCACAACAGAATCACTCAGCAGTAACCAACAAGCAATATGCATAGCAACTAAAATCAAAATTTAATTAACATCAGCTAAATTCAACATAACATCAGCAGGTTAAATTCAGCATATTAGCAAAGTCCTACAAACCCATGCAGCTTCCCTTTTCCCCTGTTGAGCCCCCACCAAGCAACGTCCCCGCGGTGCCGCTTCCCTCCACACCTCCTCATACTCACGGTATGCGGCTGACACCTTCTCCCTTCCCCGGAGGCTCTACGCAGCCCATCCCGACGGCCAGCCGATAACCTTCCTCCTTCTCCAGCTTCCCGGCCTCCCACCACTTCTCCCTCTTAGATGCGCTTTGCCCATTGGCCCATTCCTACCCCTAAACTGAAGCATACAAAATGTCACATTGACCCTATGATAGAGTCCCTATCACTAATATGAGAAAATGTTAAATTAATATCGATTAGGTTCTGCACCACTCTGTACTTGGTTTTGCATTGGATGTATTTGGAAACACATTGTTCATATTTTCTTTGCAGTGTGTTTGAGATGACTATTGACAACAATTCACATGAAAGCATTAATACCTTAACACCCTTGTTGAGCATACCATTTCATGCTCGAGTGTTTTCTCAAGTATAGAGATGAGATAATGAGAGCAATGTAAGCTCAAATATCTCAAGTGGATCTTGTTATGGTACTAATTAGAGCAGCACTTTTATACTGGCCGTGATGAACTTGCCCCTTCTAATTGAACATAAAAGAGGCTAGGTCAACAATATTTAATCACTAATAAAAAAATGGTCCCTCGTTAATGAGAATACATGTCATTGATTGTACTTGAGTATTACCTTATCATTTGAGATACATGTATCAAGATATACTTTATAAGACCAGAATCTCATGTCCTTAGAGCATCTCCAGTCGTGTCCCCCAAGCCCAAGTTTCTGTGTACTGGGATTTGAGGCGTGCCGGACAAAAAAACGTTCCGACCACGTCCCTAACCCGTTTTTTGTACGGCGCGGCTTCAATCCCAGTGTCCAAGCACCCCGAGCTCGTCCCACTTGAGGGGGGATGCTAAGACATGGGAACACAATGAAGAAAGCAAAAGGCGAGGCGTGGCGGGACCGACGCGTCAGCGTCGGGTAATCGGAATCCTAAAACCACAACATATGATGATTATAATGATAGTGGTATTTTGGTGCCACCTACGTAAGGAGGATAAAGGTTACTATGATTATACCATGCCTGCCAATTTATGATGATTACAATGATGAATATGATATTTTCAGTCCACCTACTATTGAGAAGAAAATTAGTTATGATTACAATATGCCTCCTATATGTAGTGATTATGGTGATGAGAATAATAATGATAGCAATTTTGTTGAATTTGCTCCCACTACAATTAATAGTAATGACTATGCTTATGTGGAGAGTAATAATTTTATCACATGTAGCTCATGATAAGAATGTTTTATGTGATATTGAATTATATTGTTGAGTTTGTTCATGATGCTACTTTTAAAGTTATTATGAGAGGAAGCTTATGGTTATATGCATCTTAATAATATTAAGTTTCTCCTCTTTATGTTGAGAATCTTGGGATTGCGCTTGTGTTGCCTTTCTATGTATGTTGCATTATGCTTACATGACTTGTTTATTTACCAGATTCCTTTTCATAGGAAGTGGGTTAAACTTAAAAGTGTTTCTTGCTTGCTTTTGATGCTCTCTTTTTGCTTCAACTCTTATTTCTTACGAGAGCATCATTAAAATTATTGAGCCCATCTTAATGGCTATAAAGAAAGCACTTCTTGAGAGAAAGTAACCCATGTTTTTATTTTGCTACTGTTTTATTTGTGTCTTGGAAGTTGTTTCTACTGTAGCAACCTCTTCTTATCATGTTTATTTTGTTTTTGTGCCAAGAATTTCCTTTAATGATAAATAAGTGGTATTTGGGAGAGTTGCAATCTTGTTTACTGTTTCTGGTTCTATCAGGAGAAAAATCATCCAAAAATCACCAGAGCAATAATTTAGACCTGTCAATTCCACGAGCTTCCTCCCCAGGTATTTATGCTTTCATTAGTTCAGAGTTTTTCGCGTTACGCAGCGTAACTATTTTTCAAAAATCAATCTTTACGGACTGTTCTGTTTTGACCAGATTCTTGCACTTTGTTGCATTTGCATCTTTTTGCCCACCTTTTTGAGTTCTCTTGGTGAAAGAACCTTCTTGAAGTGTGCTACAGTAGCTAATGCTTATTAAAAATGCTTTCTATATGTCATACTGAACTTTGTAGATTTGATTAATATTATCAATGCACTAACGCTGCTATTGAGATTTGTGATGAGTTTTGTATGAAGGAAGTTTCCAAGTGTAGGAAAGAAAGAATGATGAGATGAGATGAAGAATGGACAAAATCTCAAGCTTGGGGATGCCCATGTCACCCCAAGATATATTCAAGAAGTACAAACGTCAAAGCTTGGGGATGCCAAAGGAGCATCCCCTTGTTCATCAATAAAAAACAAGCAGGTCCACTACATTTATTCACTATAGTTTTATTGCTTCATATACTATGTGTTATTCTTGGAGGCGTCTGTGTGCTTTTATTTTCGTTTTGTTTTATGGAGTTTTCTGAATAAATTGAATCATACCATGTGTGCAGAGAGAGACACGCTCCTCTTTTTCATATGAACACTTGTGTTCTTCGCTTTACTTTAATGTTCATGGCGGAAGCTGAAAGCTTGTGACACTTATTGTTATTTTGTTGGAAACAGAAAATGCTTCATGTGTTAATTGGTATATTGTCTTGAATAATTTGATACTTGGCAATTGTTTTGAGATCTATATGGATCATGTTTAAGCTCTTACATCATGTAGTTTAAACCTATTAGTGGAGATCTACCGTAGAGCTTGTTGAAATTTGGATTGCATGATTGATCTCTCTACAGTCCTAGATATTTACTCAGTAGGAGTGTTTGAGCAACAAAGGAGAAGATGTGAGAGTCTTATAATGCTTGCAATA